>NW_016107469.1:3610614-3615682 GCF_001604975.1 Cebus imitator
CATGTTGACCAGGATGGTCTCGATCTCTTGACCTCGTGATCCACCCGCCTCGGCCTCCCAAAGTGCTGGGATTACAGGCTTGAGCCACCGCGCCCGGCCTTATGATGCTTAATTTTATGTGTCTACTTAGCTAGGGTATGATGAACAGTTGTTTGGTCAGAGACTAGTTTAGAGCCAGTGCAGTGGCTCATGCCTGTAATCCCCGCACTTTGGGAAGCTGAGGCCGGTGGATCACGAGGTCAGTCAGGAGTTCGAGGCCAGCCTGACTAATATGGTGAAACTCTGTCTCTACTAAAAATACAAAAATTAGCCAGGTGTGGTGGCATGCGCATGTAATCCCAGCTACTCAGGAGGCTGAGGCAGGAGATTCGCTTGAACCCGGGAGGAGGAGGTTGTAGTGAGCTGAGATCGCACCACTGCACTCCAGCCTGGGTGACAGAGTGACACTCTATCTAAAAAAAAAAAAAAAAAAAAAGACTAGTTTAGTTGTTATAAAAGTATTTTGTAGTAGTAGATGTGATTAACATTTATGATCAGCTGACTTTACGTAGCCCAGATTTACTCTCCGTAATGTGAATGGGTCTCAGACAATCTGTTGAATGCCTTAATTAAGATCAATAGTTTCCTGGAAAAAGAATTGTGCCTCCAGGCTGCAACATAGAAATTCTGTCTGAGTTTTGAACTGTTGAGTTTTAGACTGCCACGTCAAATCTTACCTGAATTTCCCTCCTTCTGGCCTGTCCTATGAACGTAAAACCTGCCTGTTCTCACAATCATGTGAGCCATCCTTAAAATCTCTCATCTTAATAGATGATATCTAGACAGATAGATAGATACATAGGCAGTAGATAGACTGGTGAAGATGAATCCATATCTATCTATCTATCTATCTATCTATCTATCTACAAAGGAAGGAAGGAGAGAGAATAAGTAATGACTAATACATAGTCAGCACCTTAATTTCATTCAGAAAACTTGACCGAATATACCTATGGATCAGATACTGTAATATACTCTTGGGATGTAGTTATGATGAATAAAAATATGAGTTTCACAAAGGCAGGACTATTGGTTTGTTTTGTCCCCAATACCTATAATAGTACTTGGAACAGAGTAGGTATTTAATAGCAATATGCTGAAAATATAAATGAGTATAGTTCTTGTCTTCAGAAGCCAGGTCATAAATTAAAAGAAAAAGAAATAAACCAAAAGTCAAACTGCATGATATGCACAACATATAGTCACACTATAATTACGCTTCTCCTTTAAAAATAATCCCCAAAATATTTACAGATTATCTCTGGATGCAACCATGACTCCGCCTGGTCTCCTAAGGGGAGGACATAAATGACTGGGCATTAGGGATGAGAGGGAAATATCTCAGTTAAAAACCTTTTATATCCTTTGACCACAAGTGTTATCTTTTCCAAAAATATTTTGTTAAAGGGGCTTTGTTAATTTATTTCTTAAAATAAAAATCATTTAGTTAGATGCCACACAATTTTAGA
Source organism: Cebus imitator (assembly GCF_001604975.1). NCBI lineage: Eukaryota > Metazoa > Chordata > Mammalia > Primates > Cebidae > Cebus > Cebus imitator. The sequence continues at coordinate 3,612,123 of NW_016107469.1, forward strand.
GGCCATGTATATGAACATTTTCTTCCTAATAATTGTTCTACTCATTTTGAATAGAAAAGTAGAAAGATGCTAACAGATGTACTGATTTATGCCTAGTTGTTTCTCAGAATTTACAATATATAAATCAAATTCCCAGATTAATCATTATTTAGTAAGCTTGGGAAACCAAACCAAAATATACTACAGTCATGAATGGAAAAAATGGACAATATCAATGTTACTTCAGTTTTGCCACATTCTAAAACCATCCCACTGATTACCATATTATTTTCTCCAACTCAGGCAATCACTATTTTCCACTAAATATTATGCAAATGTTCAGTAGAACTTATCACATTAAATAAGTAAAGTTTTCTACTCTGTATTAACATTTCACTTTTTCAGTGTCATTAAGAATAAGCTGGGTGCAAATCGTCAGTGATAACTGGCTCTCACTAATTATTTTTCACCAGTGGTTACGATTAAAATTATTTTCACCTATTGACTAACTTTCGCTTTTCATCATAACCCATGAAAAAATATTAATGATTTGGGAAATTAAAAATAGAATCAAGCACATTAGATGGAATAAAATGTACCATCAATGTTAGGTCATTAATAATGATATCTAATTACCTTTTTTGGGCTCCCCAAAAATTTAAAATTCTGAACCATTATCTATGAGTGATTGGTTGTCCAATATCGGCTCACACTAGTTTTGTATAATGGCAGAGGATAAGAAGTAAATGAACCCTCAAAGTGAAGGATTCTGTCCTAGGATTACTTTTTGCCAGTTGTACAAGCATTCTAATCTCCTACATGAAGATTCATGGATATCGTTTATAAAATGTCCATTTTTTAGTGAATGTAAAAAAAATTCTGTTTCGTTTGGTATGAGATTTATGCAGACCCAGGGTTTACACCGTTTTTTTTCTTTTTTCACTGTACCTTTGCTACCTCAGAAAAGAGACCTAAATAGTAGGTGGCTGACTGCCTGGTTTTTACTGGTTTCCAGCTGCAATGTCCCTTAAGTAGTTAGAGGAGATGAAGAAGGCCAGAGCTTGACCCATCAATGATCAGCTTCCAGGGAAGCTATGATTTTCTGGCTCAAAAATCATTTAAAGACATGAAAAAAAAAAAAAAAAAAACAAGCCCATCCTTATTTATCATTAAATAAATGCCCCTTGATTAAAAATAGATACTACACCTGTCAAATTCCTATACTTTCTAAAGAAAAGCTACCTAATGGTGAGATGTGAGAAAACCATCACTCTAATTTACTGCTGGCAAAAGTGGAAAATTAGATAATCTTCCTGGAATGTAATTTGTCAAAATATATTATCTTAATAATATTCATATTATTTCACTCAATTTCTGGAAAATTAAACAATGTAACCAGTGGTTATCTAAAACATCTAGGATAAAATATGTTCATAATTACATCAGTAATAGAAAAAAGTTTTCTTTTTCTTTCAAATTGTTCTCTTTTTTCCAAAGGTGATATGATAAGTAGATAATACAATGAGATTTTGCATTAAGTACACACATGAGCTGAAAAGGTCTTTCAGGTTCATTATGTTGTAAGTTCTCTCTGAAAATAATATTTTTACTGCTGTTAATTAGAAGATGGTGATATGATAATACTGCAAAACTGAAGTAAAGAAAAACCTAAAATGTAATTAAATAAATAAATAAAAATTACCAAAATATCCTGCTTCAGCCCCTACAGCACATTCTCAATAAAAGGATATATTAGACTCAAATAAAGCATACTTTCCAAAGGAAGCTCCTTTTCTCACACTCAATTATTTTAAAGGGTATGCATTTAACTGAATACATAAGAAACTCACATATTCTATTTTGCACAAAGTATGATGTTTAGTCTCGTGCCCACGCTAACACAGCTCCCCACAAGTCACTTTTGTCAGATCTAATCCTTTCCCGTATTACTAAACGATTGTTTACCAACGACTGCATATTAAAGTTACTCAGAAGTCCTGCAGAAAAAAAAGAAACTAAAACCTGTTTGATTCTAGCTCTCAGTTCCATGAACTTTTAACAGTGTACCATGCCCCTGAAAAAAAACCGTAGTCCTACAAATTCATTTTACGTGAAATATATTTTGAGAAACATGGCATTTGGCTAATGATTCAAGGTCCTGTCTACAGTACATGTACCCTGATTGCATCAATGTGATGCATCTTTTAAACATTTCAAACGTCAAACGGCTTAGAAAAAAACGCATTAATCAAGGAAAGTGAACTTCCTTCTACTAATGGCATTTCCGTAAAGCATTTTGATGATTCACAGAGAATTACGAACAACAATCCAAACATGAAGCAATAGATAATACGTTTCTTTTGAGAACATGAGCATAGCCTCTTTGGAACATTAAATCTCCATTTAGACCATATCTTGGAAGATGAAAAAAAGATATAATCACTGTGCAGTTTCAAAAAATGAATGGCAAAGTTTGTACTTATTTCATGATGTTTTAAAAGCCCATTTTGACTTCAAATATTTGGAGAACTTTTGATGATATAAGAAATGGATGTTTCACAGAGCTCCTCAGGAACGCATACTGCCATGAAATTCAAACAAAACCAAAGAAATTTTACAGTTTATTCTACACCTATTCTCATTTCATTAGGCCTGACTTAATTTCTTTTTTGGCCTGGGCTACTGGTCCTGTGATTGTTTCACTATCTTACATAGTAGCTTCTCTTATGTATACTATTGGAAGCCATTAATAAATGCTGTTAAGTCTTGAAAGTACTAAAAGACAGAGAGTAAGTTTGTCATAGATACTCTAAGAATATGTATGTACAATAATTTGTATTCTTGCCAGAGAATCCATGTGTGGGTGCACTGGTCAACAGACCTAGATTCCAGCCACCCTCACCAAACACCAGACATGAGAGTGAAGCCATCTCAACCCCTCCATTTCAGTTCATCTACCTGCTGAATGCCACTGAGTGATTCCCATTAACACCATGTGCAACAGAAACATCACCGAGCTGAGCCCTGTCCAAATTCCTGACCCATAAAACTGTGAGGATTTAGTAAAAGGTTATTTCAAAAAAATGCATTATTATAAGAATAAGTTGCTGTACATATTCTAAAATCAAAGTAGAAAATAATCTGGTAAATTAGTAGATAATACAACTCTGTCTTTCACTCTTTCTTTTCCTCCATCCTTCCTCTCCTCTGTGAGAGGATACTAGCAATTTCTTACATGATATTTTGTAGTTCCTTTTATTTTTAAATACAATTTTAAAATTCCAAAATATAGCATTAAATTTGGACACCATTAATACATATGCTTGCTTTTTTTCTTTTCAGATAATTTTAGTACATGTACTAACATTTCTCAAAATGTATTCTGTGACATATTAGTTCTGTGAGATGCTTCTGAGCAGTGCTACCTTACCCTATTTGGAGATTCACAATGCACATGAGCACTTGAAAAGCTCTAGAATACCCTACAGTTAAAAAATAATACATTCTAACTAACCCAACTTCTCTCAAATGAATTTGATCATGGACCTTTAACCCCCTTTTTCTTTCTTTCTTTTTTTTTT
>NW_016107469.1:3617032-3619145 GCF_001604975.1 Cebus imitator
TTTTTTTTTTTTTTTTTTTTTTCTGTGCTGAAGCTGTTTAGTGTAATTAGATTCCAGTTGTCAATTTTGGCTTTTCTTTCCATTGCTTTTGGTGTTTTAGTCATGAAGTCTTTGCCCATGTCTGTGTCCTGAATGCTATTGCCTAAGATTTCTTCTAGGGTTTTATAGTTTTAGGTCTTATGTTTCAGTCTTTAATACATCTTGAGTTAATTTTTGCATCACATGTAAGAAAGGGGTCCAGTTTCAGGTTTCAGCAAATGGCTAGCCAGTTTCCCCAACACCATTTATTAGATAGGGAATCCTATCCCCTTGGCTTGTTTTTGTCAGGTTTGTCAAAGATCAGACGGTTGTAGATGTGTGACATTATTTCTGAGTCCTCTGTTGTGTTCCATTAGTATATATATCTGTTTTGGTACCAGTACCATGCTGTTTTTGGTTACTAGTACCATGCTGTTTTTGGTAGTGTTGTAGTATAATTCAAAGTCAGGTAGCATGATGTCTCCAGCTTTGTTCTTTTTGCTTAGGATTGTCTTGGCTATACGGGCTCTTTTTTGGTTCCATATAAAATTAAAAGTAGTTTTTTTATGATTCTGTGAAGAAAGTGAATGGTAGCTTGATGGGGATAGCATTGAATCTATAAATTACTTTGAGCAGTATGGGCATTTTCATGATATTTATTTTTCCTATCCATGAGCATGGAATGTTTTTCCATTTGTTTGTGTTGAGCAGTGGTTTGTAGTTCTCCTTGAAGAGGTCCTTCCCACCCCTTGTAAGTTGTATTCCTAGGCATTTTATTCTCTTTGTAGCAATTGTGAATGGGAGTTCACCCATGGTTTGGCTCTTTGCTTGTCTATTATTGGTGTGTAGGAATGCTTGTGAATTTTGCACATTGGTTTCGTATCCTGAGACTTTGTTGAAGTTGCTTATCAACTTAAAGAGATTTTCAGATGAGATGATGGGGTTTTCTAAATATACAATCATGTCATCTGCACACAGAGATTTTTTGACTTTCTCTCCTCCTATTTGAATACCATTTATTTCTTCCTCTTGCCTGATTCCCCTGGCCAGAACTTCGAATATTATGTTGAATAGTAGTGGTGAGAGAAGGCATCATTGTATTGTGCTGGTTTTCAAGGGGAATGCTTCCAGCTTTTGCCCATTCAGTATGATATTAGCTGTGGGATTTTCATAAATAGGTTTTAATATTTTGAGATACTTTCCATCAATACCTAGTTTATTGAGTTTTTAGCATGAAGGGGTGTTGAATTTTATCAAAGGCCTTTTCTGCATCTATTGAGATAATCATATGGTTTTTGTCATTGGTTCTGTTTATGTGATCGATTATGTTTATTGATTTGCATATGTTGTACCAGCCTTGCATACCAGGGATGAAGCTGACTTGATCGTGGTGGATAAACTTTTTGATGTGCTGCTGGATTTGGTTTGCCAGTATTTTATTGAGGATTTTCGCATCAATGTTCATCAGGGATATTGGCCTGAACACTTCTTTTTTTTGTTGTGTTTCTGCCAGGTTTTGGTATCAGGAAGATGCTGGCCTCATAAAATGAGTTAGGGAGGAGTCCCTCTTTTTCTATTGTTTGGAATAGTTTCAGAAGGAATGGTACCAGCTCCTGTTTGTGCCTCTGATAGCATTCGGCTGTGAATCCGTCTGGTCCTGGGCTTTTTTGGGGTTAGTAGGCTATTAATTACTGCATCGATTTCATAACTTGTTATTGTTCTATTCAGGGATTCAGCTTCCTCTCGGTTTAGTCTTGGAAGGGTGTATGTGTCCAGGAATTTATCCATTTCTTCTATATTTTCTAGTTTATTTGTGTAGAGGTGTTTATAGTATTCTCTGATGGGGGTTTGTATTTCTGTGGGATCAGTGTTGATATCCCCTTTATCCTTTCTTTATGTGTGTCTGTTTGATTCTTCTCTCTTTTCTTCTTTGTATAGTCTGGCAAGCAGTCTATCTATTTTGTTAATCTTTTCAAAAAACCAGCTCCTGGATTCAAGGGTTTTTGTGTCTCTATCTCCTTCAGTTCTGCTCTGATTTTAGTTATTTCTTGTCTTCTGCTAGCTTTTGAATTTGTTTGATCTTACTCCTCTAGTT
>NW_016107469.1:3621225-3638377 GCF_001604975.1 Cebus imitator
GACGGGGTTTCACCATGTTGACCAGGATGGTCTCGATCTCTTGACCTCGTGATCCACCCGCCTCGGCCTCCCACAGTGCTGGGATTACAGGCTTGAGCCACCGCGCCCGGCCGCGACTTAGTTATTAATAAATAGTGTCTAAAGTAAGTAAATAAAATATTTTTAAAACTGAAAAGCATATAGAATAAGGACATAAAGAAAGAAAATATTTTTGTTCACTTGTACAATGTGTTTGTGTTTTAAGTTAAGTGTTATTACAAAACTGTCAAAAAGTTTTTTAAAATTAACAACTTCGCAAAGTGTAAAACTTAAACTAAGCAAAGGTGAATTTATTATTAAGACAAGAGGTTTTTAAAATAAATTTAGAACAGCCTATATATACAGTGTTTAAGCCCACAGTAGTGTAGAATAATGTCCTCAGTCTTCACATTCACTTACTACTCACTTATTCACCCAGAGTAACTTCCTTTCCTGAAAAATCCATTTATACCGTATACAGGTGTACCATATTTTTACCTTTTATACAATACTTTTGCTGTACCTTCTCTAGGTTTAGACAGATTTAGATACACAAATACTTACATTGTTTTATAATTTCCTATGGTATTCAGTAGAGTCACATGCTTTACAGGTTTGTAGGGTCGGAGCAGAGGTTATATAGCCTAGGTGTGCAGTAGGCTATAGCATTTAGGTTTATGTATGTATTTATGTTGATGCAATAATGGTAAAAACCACCATGACTTTTGTACCAACCTAATACCGTCTATGATGGTTGCACAATGTCAAAATCACCTAACGATGCATTTCTCAGAATGCATCCCTGTTATTACGTGATGCATGACTATATATCCATGCCTACTAAATTTCTCCAATTTAAAATATAAATTCTGAGATATGAAATTTACATGGTTATATCCAATTATCAAATCCCTAACTCAACCAAACTGATTACTTGATTAGTGTCTCCAGAACAATCTCATTTGATAAAATACCCCCAAAAAACTGATTCCAAAGAAAAGAATTGCAATATCTTTAGGAGAAAAATTGTTGCATCAGTTTGGCACATGCACATGATCACGTAATAGAGCTATGAGTAAAGCTACTGTGAAGTATGAAAGCTCAAAGGTACTTGACCTTGTCAAATTGGATGCCCCTGATGATCCTCAGTCACCAAAATTTTTCATATTACATTTGGACGTTTGAAATGATCTCACTTTCTAACTAGAAGTATTTGTAGGACATTTTTAATTTGCTTGATAATGAGTAATGAATAAATTGGGCATTGCTATTATCAAGATCCCATAAGTAGCTGAGATTATTTTAGATACCACAATTTTTCTAATTGTTTAAAAATTAACAGAAAATTTGTTGAAATTTATGAACAGATTTTAATGAAAATGTCTATAAATTATGAATGCCTGCTTACAATTTCTGATAATGCAACTACAATTAAAATAGAACATTCTGACGCTTAAGTTTTTGCTCAAACTTTAACATATAAAAATCTAAAAATTTGCAATCTTTGGATCTCTTTGGCAAATAATTAAATAATTCCCAGTTCAGATATTCTCATGCATACTGAATTTGCTAGACTTTTGTGCACTAAGCTAGCATTCATTACCCACCCTTGTAAAGAACAAAGACGCGAATATTTCTGGCTGTGCTGTACAATAAAAATGTTTTTGTTGATTGATGTTTCTTTTTATAAGTGCTGTTTAAGTAGTCATGAGATACATATGTTTACTGAGCATTTGAAAAATAGATAATGTAACTAAGAAAAAAATATTTAAATTGTATTTAATTATTCTTCTTATTATTTTGAGAGGGTCTCTGGGCTGTCCAGGTTGGAGTGCAGTGGGATGATCTCAACTACCTGCAACCTCTACCTCTTGGGCTAAAGCAAACTTTCCAACTTAGCTTCGCAAGTAGCTGGTACTACAGGTGCACTCCAAGATGCCTAGCTAATTATTTATTTATTTATTTATTTATTTTGTAGACAGGTTTTTGCCATGTTACCCAGGTGGTTCTCAAACTCTTGGGTTAAAGCAATCCACCTGCCTTGGCCTCCCAAAGTTCTGGGATTATAGGCATGAACCACTGTGCCCAGCCAAATGTTAATAAATTTAAATTTAAATATCTGTGTGTGACTACTGGCAACCATATTAGACAGTCTAACTTCAGAACCAAACAATTTAATTTTGTACTGTTACAAACTAGCAATATAATTTAGAAGTTTAAACCAATTGGTACAAAAACTAAGAGATTAGATCTGCTTTAGGAAATTAAATCAATGTTTGCTTTATAAATACTCCACAGAAGAAACATGTTAATGTTAAATGCATCAACATTTTATGATTAGGCTCCAGTTTAGGCTGTTGTAACTTGTAGACCAGTGATGTCTTTTATAAAGAAGAGATAATCTATACGTTCATTTTTCATCCTACAAGACAAGAATAAAGAGTAAGTTCATTATTCCTATAGCTGAAAAAAAACACATAAGTTGGTTACTCAGGAAGCAGAACACAGGCCACATTTTTACAGTAACACAGAGAAGCAGTGTGAAGAAGGAAAACCTCTTTTATAAGATGCAATGTATATCTCTCAAGGGCTTACACAATACAGTAAATATTTTGGAAATGGGTATTTTTGAGTTCAAGTAATCTTTATAATTTTTGTTTTTCTAAATGTTCCCATTGGATCTGTCTGAGGTTGTATTCTCCTTGACTTAATTATAGCATTTGACAATGTTTAACAACCTTTTTCTCTTTAAAGTCATTCACTTGGCCTCTATAGCACTGGGCTTTTCTCCTTTTAATTTTTTTAATTAAAATAATTTATTTATTTATTTATTTATTTATTTGAGACTAAATTTCACTCTTGTTGCCCAGGCTGGAGTGCAATGGTACGATCTCAGCTCACTGCAACCTCAGCCTCCCGGGTTCAAGCGATTCTCCTGTCTCAGCCTTCTGAGTAGCTGGTAATACAGGAATGCGCCACCATGCCTGGCTAATTTTGTATTATTAGTAGAGATGAGGTTTCACAATGTTGGCCAGGCTGCTCTAGAACTCCTGACCTCAGGCGATCCACCCGCCTCGGCCTCTCAAAGTGTGGGAATTACAGGGGTCAGCCACCACTCCCGGAAAAATATTTTATTTTTTAGAGCAGTTTTAGTTTCACAGAATAATTGAGAGGAAGGTACATAGATATCCTATACCCCACATGCCCCCACACAACAATAAGCTGCCCAATTATCAAATCCCCCACCAAAGTGATGCATTTGTTAGAGTTAATGAACCTACATTGACAAACCATTATCATTCCAAGTTTGTGGTTTATATTTGGGTTCAGTCTTGGTGTTTGTCTTAGGAATAACAGAGAAACAGTAGATGATTGTTGCCTAGGCCTGGACCAGGCTGACCAAGATAGATAAAAAATCCCTCTGCAGAGCCCTGTTTTAACCCCAGCTTTGTGCCAAACTGTTCATCTGTCCTTTCCACCAGTAAAAGGTAACCTTGTTAAATAAATACACCTCACCACAGATGATCCATAAATAGGAGAAACTCCATCCTACATTTGTAAGGTTGCTTTGGCTACACAAGACCTAAAATGGAGGGCTACGGTTTGCTTGTATCTGATCCTCTTGCTGCGCCTAGTTTGATGATCCATAAGTAATTAAAACAAAGGAACCCACTCAGACCTTCACGTTGTGGGTATGCAATTGAAGCCGCATCTGCAATTTAACCCCTGATGCAGTGAGGCCACCCAAAGGGACCCAGGCTGGTGGATCCCTTACAGCTCTCTTCTGTGTGAACCTCTGATGGCTGCTAAGGACAGTAGTACAAGCTCAGTTAATAGAAAACTGTGAAGAGCTTCACTCGAAACGGTATTCTATGTGTTTGGACAAATAATGACATGTATTCACTATTATAGTATCATAGAGAGTAATTTCACTGCCTTAAAAATCCTCTGTTCTGTCTCTTTATCTCTTCTATTCCTCAACCCTTGGTAGCTAATAATCCTTTGATTGTCTCCATAGTTTTGCTTTTTCCAGTATGTCACAAAGTTGGAATCGTACAGTATGTAGCCTTTTTCTAATTGGCTTCTTTTATTTAATAATATGCATTTAAGTTGCCTATATGTCTTTTCATGACTTGTTAGCTCATTTTCTTTTTAGCACTGAATAATATTACATTGTGTGGCTGTACCATAGTTTATTTATTCACACATTGGGTATCCTACTAATCATATGCTATATTTTCCCAAGTTCTATTAGTTATGAGTAAAGCTTCTATAAACACAAACATGCAGTATTTTTTTCTTTTTATATTTACACAAAATACTTTGCATATTTATGAAGTACATGTGAGTTTTTGTTACATGTATAAAATGTGTAATGATAAAGTTAGGGTATTGGGGTATCCATCACCTTGAGAACTGATCATTTCTGTGGGTAACATTTCATGTCCTCTCTTCTAGCTACATTGAAATATACAACGTTTCATCTCATTTAGGTAAATACCAAGGACTGTGATTACTAGATCATACCTTAAAAGTATGTTTAGTTTTGTGAGAAACTGCCAAACTGTCTTGCAAAATGACTATACCATTTTGCATTCTCACCAGCAACAAATGAAAGTTTCTATTGTTGTTTTAATTTGCATTTCTCTAGTGACAGATGATGTAAAATATCTATTCATATGTTTATTTGTCATCTTCTTGGTGAAGTGTCTGTTAACATTTTGGTACATTTTTAAAGCAGTTTGTTTTCTTCTTGTTGAGTTTTAAGAGATCTTCTTATACTTTGAATAACAGCCCTTTATTCAGTTATGTGTTCGGCAAGTACTTTCTTCCGTTCTTTGACTTGGCTTCTCAAACTGTTGACATTTTGAAATCTGTTTGTTTTCTTATTGTTGAGTTTTAAGAGATCTTCTTATACTTTGGATAATAGTCATTTATTCATTTATGTCTTTTGAAAGTACTTTCTCCCATTCTTTGACTTGCCTTTTCAAACTTTTGAAGTGTCTTCATAAAACTGGATTTTTAGTTTTCATAAAGTTTAGCTGATCAGCTTTTTCTTTCATGGGTTTTGTCTTTGGTGATATATCTAAAGTCATTGCCATATCCAACATCAGGTAGATATTTCCCATCTGTTATCTTCTAGGACTTTTGTGGTTTTCAGTTTTACATTAGATCTGTAATCCACTTTGAGTCAATTTTTGTGAAGAATGTCAGGACCGTGTTTAGATCCACTATTTTACATGTAAATTTCTAATTGTTCCAGCATAATTTTTTGAAAAGACTATATTTTCTCCACTGTATTGCCTTTGTTCCTTTGTCAAAGATGTCAGTTTCTGGGCTCTCTATTCGGGTCCACTGATCTAAGTCTGTTCTTTTACTAATATTGTTATGTTGGGGTTCAGGGGCTTAGGGGAGCCCTCAGTTCCCCTGAGCGGACATTTCTCCAGGCTCTTGGTCTATCACTCCCCAAGAATGGGAGAAGAGACCACAGCACAGTGTACAGTAAATGCCAGATTCCAACGTGTTTGTAGAAAGTGATTTATTTAGGTAGAGAGAGAAAAAGGAGAAGTAGAAAGAAACAGTTCACTCTCACACTGAGTGAGAGAATCCAGACACATGGAATCCAGAAGAGGAAAGCAGCTTCCACACTGAGTGGAAGGGAATAGAGAGAGAGATGGAGTTTAGAAGGGGAAGACAGGCTTCCATGAGAGAATGTGGAAGGGGACTCCAGAGGGGAAATCCAAGAGAGAGAAAGATGGCTTCCACGAAGGGAGTGTTCGTGGAAGGGGACCCAAACATAGAGTCCAAAGGGCTGTGGAAGAAGGGGACTTTTAACCTGGGAGGAACTTCCTCCTCCTCTAAGACCCCAGGGCCAATGAAAGGAGTTTCTTAGAACTTCTGCTAGAGTGATTGACTTTTAGTTTATTCCTGCACCTGCAAAATTTAAACATAAACTGTTAAATTTCCCTGATGAAGACGGATGTGGGGGGAGAAAATATGGCACTGGGAAGTTCTTGTCCTAGAAACTACGCCCTCTTATGGATCTGGAAAGAAGACGCATTCCCTCAATATCACACTGTTTTAATTACTATAGCTTTATGGTATGTCTTGAAGTCAGATAATGTCAGTCCACCAACTTTGTTGTGCTATCCTTCAATATTGTGTTGGCTATTTGGGTCCTCTGTCTCTCCATTTAAACTTTAGAATTTCCTGAAATTTTGATTGAACTTGCTAAACATTGAGCTCACATTGTCACAAACGTGGAAAAAATAGACTCTAGTCTACTAGAGTCAGGAGGGAAGGAGGGAGATGAAGATTGAAAAAACTACCTATCGGGTACTATGCTCCCTACCTGAGTGATGGGCTCCATACCCAAACCTCAATATTACACAACATTCCCATGTAACAAAGCTGCACATGTACTGCCGTATCTAAAATAAAACTTGAAAGTAAAAGAGGAGTTGCTAAACTTCAGAAGTAATAAAAGAAATGCAACCTAAAACAATAAGACAGCACTCTCTACTCATCATATAAAAGATACTCAAGTAGTATTTAGTGTTGGTGAATAGGTGAGTGGTGGAAATCTTTTATGAACTGATGGTGGAAGTATATATTGATAAAGCCATTCTAGGGAGCAATTTGTAAGCATTCAGAAAAATTAAGCATGCACATATTATTTTTGGATATATACCCAAGAAAAACCCTTACATGTGGAGAGGCAACAGTGAGAATGTTTATCAAAGCTATAGTTACAATAACAAAGAATTTGAAACAACTGAATTGCTTATCAACAGACAATAAAATGTGGAACATGTGTGATACAATTTCTACTGATTTATGGCTTCCAATTATATTTTCTTTTTTGTTTTACTGCTCATTACTCACAATCAATTCTAGGTAATATCCTTTTGGCCCTCTGGGCTCTACTGTGCACTACTTTCATGAGCAGTCTTATTTATTTGCCCCAACAATGTGGCGAGATTTAAGAATTGTTGGACTGGGTGAGACCTATGGTTGTTTCTGCTTCCTGGCTTGTTTATCCTTATCTGCTTGTCTTATACAAAAATACGCAATGGAATCAGGCAGCTTGAGGCATAGTCCTAGTATTTTCTGCAGGATCTATACAGTTCAAAACTAAAAAAATGCACCCATACATAGGCATAAAATTATGCCCATAAGTGTTCAAAGAGGGCTTTACAACAGCATAACTCTGTACTAATACACAATTACCACTTTTACTAAATCAACAGAAACGGCAGGCACTCTTGCTAAAAAGGAAGAGCTTTGTTTTTTGCTTTTGGTAGATTGCTAAACTCAGATTATCACCAGGAAGAGACAAAATCATCTGCACAGGCTAGCTATTTATCACAATAATGCAGCTTTAAAAACCAACTCCAAACTCAGTATTTAAGAAAAAAATATTTTATTTCCATGGATCTGCAAGTCATCTTAGGTGGCTTTGCTTCAGGCTGCAATAACTGAGACATTCTGCTGATCTCAGATAGACTTACACGTGGCTGGGGATCAGCTGGGAGTTAGTTGATCTAGGCTTGGACTGGCTATCAAAGCTATGTGGCTATTCTTCAAACTGTAGTTTACCAAGTCTCTTGGGCACCTCTAATCCAAGTGTCCCTCATCTTCCTTGGATAAATAGATTAAGTGTGGAATGTTCTCTTCATGGTGTTAGCAGATGTGTGCTGAATCATGCAAGCAATTCCAAACTCTTGTTTTGCATCATGCCTTATAACACCCAACTGGTCAAAACAAGTTATAAAGCCAAGCCCCAAGACAAGGGTGGGGAAATAAAATAAAGTGGTAGTTGAAGTTGCAAGAAGATGTAGATGCAGTTGAAGATGCAGAAGAAGGTGAAGACTTGAGCCAAATATTTCTTTTTTATTTGTCTTCCTTTTAAAAAATTTTTCAACTATTATTTTAGATCTAGGGGGTACTTGTGCAGGTTATTTGCACCCAGATAGTGAGCAATAGTACCCAATAGGCAGTTGGCTCACCTGTACCTCCTTTCTTCCCTCCCCCAGGAGTCTGCAGTGTATATTGTTTCTTTGTTTATGTTTATGTGTGCTCAATGCTTAGCTCTCATTTATATGTGCGAACTTGTGGTTCTTGCTTTTCAATTGTTGTGTAAATTGTCTTAGGATAATGGCCTCCAACTGCATCCATGTTGCTGGAAAGGGCATTATTTTATTCTTTTTTATGGCTACATAGTGTTCCATTGTGTATATGTACCACATTTTCTTTATCCAATCTGCCATAGATTAACACCTAGGTCTATTCCATGTCTCTGTTATTATTGAAATGAACATATAAGTGAATGTGTCTTTTCAGTAGAATGATGTCTTTTCTTTGAAGTATGTATGAAGTAACGGGACTGCTGCATTGAATGGTAGTCCTGTTTGAAGATCTTCGAGAAATCTTCAAACTGCTTTCACAGTGGCTGAAGTCATTTACATTCCCATCAACAGTGTATAAACGTTCCCTTTTCTCCACAGCCTTGCCAGCATCTGTTTTTTAAATAATAATATCCATTATTTCTAAGTCCATACTTTCTAAGTGGTGTGAGATGGTATCACATTGTGGTTTTGATTTGCATTTCTCTGATGATTACTGATGCTGAGAACTTTTTCACATGTTTGTTGGCTGCTTGTATATCTCATTTTGAAAAGTGTCTGTTCATGTACTTTGCTTATTTAAAAAATTTTATTTTTATTTGGTTTTCTCTTGTTGATTTGCCTTAGTTTCGTATAGATTCTGTATATTAGACTTTTATCAGATGCATAGGTTGCAAATATTTTCTCCCATTCTGTAGATTGTCTGTTTACAGTGTTTTTTTGTTAGTTTGTTTGTTTTGTTTTGTTTTTCCTGTGCAGAACCTCTTTATTTAGGTCTCATTTGTTAAGCTATGTTTCTGCTGCAATTGCTTTTGGGGACTTAGACAAAAATTATTCATCAAGGCTGATGTTGAGAAGGTTATTTCTTATGTTTCCTTCTAAGGTTTTTGAAGTTTGATGTCTTACATTTAAATCTTTATCTCATCTTGAGTTATTTTTTTAAATGGTAAAAGGTAAGGGTCCAGTTTCATTCTTCTGCATATGACTAGCCAGTTATCTCAGCATGACTTATTGAATATGAAGTCCTTCCTTATTGCTTCTTTTTGCCCACCTTTTTGAAGATCATATTATTGTAAGTGTGTGAATTTATTTCTGAGTTTTCTATTCTGTTTTATTGGTCTGTGTGCCTGGTTTTGTACCAGTATCATGATGGTTTTGTTCCTATAGCTTTACCGTGTTGTCTGAAGTCAGGTATTGTGATGCCTCTGCCTTTGCTCTTTTTACTTGGGATTTCTTTGGCTATTTGAGTTTTATTGTTGGATCCATATGAACTTTACAGTAGGTTTCTTTCTAATTCCATGAAGAATGACATTGGTAGTTTGATAGATACAGGATTGAATCCATACATTTCTTTGAGCAGTAAGCCAATTTTAATGATATTGATTATTCCAATCCACAAAGATGAAATATTTTTCAATTTATTTGTGTTGTGTCTGATTTCCTTCAGCAATGTTTTGTAGTTCTCCTTGGAGAGGCCTTTCACTTCCTTGGTTTTTTGCATTCCTGTGTATTTCATTTAATTTGTGACTATTGTAGATCTATTTGTGTTCTTGATTTGACTCTCAGCCTGGAAGTTATTGGTGTATAGAAACACTACTGATATTTGTACATTGATTTTTTTATCCTAAACCTTTCCTAAAATTGCTTATCAATTCTAGTAGTTGTTTGGTTGAATTTTTAAGATTTTCTAGGTACAGAATATTATTATCAGCAAAAAAACGTAGTTTGACTTCTTGTTTTATTTGAATGCCTTTTATTTCTTTCTCTTTTCTGATTACTTTGGCTAAGACTTCCTAGACCCAATATTTCAATTCAACCGAAGCATCTCATATCTGACAAGTCAAAAAATGATTTAGAAACAAATAATAATACATAACAGCTACCAGTTCTGGGGTTACTATTAATGTTTAATACTTTACACAAATACTAAATGTTCAGCTCTTTGCACAAGAACCATGCAGGATAGATGTTATTATATATATCTTATGTTGGGAGTTGAATCCAGGTCTGTCTGGCACCAAAAGCCACACAAGTTCTTCTCTACCATGCTGCTTTTGTAATACACAACACAGTAATGGTACCAAACACACGAATTCAAATTGCTTGGGAGTATTATAGGTCTCGAACACTCCAATTGCAGCATATTTACTGGATGTGTTTGTCTAGGCTGAATAAATAGAATAGACAATTGGTTCCCAAACTTCGCTATACATAAAAATCACCCAGAGTGGCATTTTTATTTCTCTCTTTCTCTCTTTTTAATCGCTCAGGCTGTACTTAAACTCTTGAGCTCAAGAAATTCTCTCGTCTTAGTCTCCCAAGTAGCTGGGACTATAGGCATACACCATCACACTAAGTACATTTCTCTTTCTTTCAATTAAAACAAGATTCCCTGATTCTAGTATAGATCCACCAAATTAAAATATCTGAATGTGGCATCCATAAATGTATTTATAAGTTTCAGCTGATCTTGATGCAGCCCTCTCAGCACCTCCATTTGAGAAGAGTCACAGTAGGTCATTTCAAAATGCTAACTACTTAGGAAGAATTTATATGTGCATCCATACTGCTTTTACTCCAGCCCAAGTAATCTTCCAATATAGAAAGCCAAGAATAAGAGACATCTAAACAGTTTATTTCTCAAAAGTTTCCAGAGAATTGGAAGCGAAAAACAGGTTGAAGATTTAGGACTTGATTCTCAGATGAGAAGGGGACCAAGGCCTAAGCAGTGATAAAAAGGAAAACATGACATACATAGAGACAGACTGGAGTGTGGGACAGAAGAATGTGAGTAAGAAGGGAAAAGGTAGAAAAATGTAGGATAATAATCAAGTTCCACAAAAATAAAAGTAGCTACAATGTCTTGAGTGCCTACTACAAGTGTACATATTATCTAATTTTATTCCTTATGACAAACTTATGTGGTGACTAATAGTATCTTTCATTTACAAGTGGAGAAGCAGAGGCTCACAAGGGTTCTATAACTTGCCCAAGATCACAACATTGGTAAAAACTGGAATTTGGAATCAGATCTTTCTGGCTAAAAAGCTTGTGCACTTAATCAGTGGTCACGGTCACTTAAATGAAGAAAACAATAATAATATATTCTGAAGATGTCATGAGAGAATGAAACAGCACTGATTCAAGTAGCTGTTTCACTCAAATATGATTAAAATTTTTTCTACTATTCATTTGACTCATACAAACATTTACTTTGTACGGGTATACTTTGTACTCATATTGCAATCAAAATACTGCTTTTGCCTCATTTGAAGCCTATCGCATATGCTTAAATGGTTTTCCCAAGAATCATTTCTGAAAATAGCATTTAAGTTTCTGTTATGATCTTACCTGCAGTTATTTATTCATGCACGCATTCACTTTAGAATGCATTCCTTCATGCATTCCAAAATATCTGTATCACTTACTATGAGCCAGAAACGGCAATGCCAATCTTTTTCCAACAGAATATAAGATCATAAAATCAATGATAACATTGATACTTTTTCAAATCTAGCAGGGCACACATTACTGAAGGAAACAGAGTCTGAAATGTGCTTCCTCAAAGTATTGACCATAAAGAGCAAGAATAAAAGCATTTATAATACAGTGAAAACTGGAAAGTGATATCCAGCACTGAAACCATATTATAAAATATTGAAATGTACAGAATAATATCATTAAATTCAGGAAGAAAAAGCTTAAAAAGAAAAATAATTTAGCTTCCTAAGTTCTTTTAAATACACTCAATTTCCTGAAATGTATATTTATTTTCACATAAATATACATTGATGAATTTTGCCACATTTGCTAACTTTGTCATGTTTTTGTCTTCTTATTTTAAAGTAATATAAGGTCTTTTAATGGTTTTAAGTTTTAGATTTAAGAACCACAATGAAAAAAATGTCCTGAACTACCTTTTCAATGCAGTCTTTTTCAGAAACTATGTAGGATTATCTCTACAATTTCCTCCATAACATAAATTTAAACCAGGTAGTGAATAATTGTCCTATGACTCAAACCTTATAAAAACTTAAGCCACTTGTGTTTGTGTATGTGTGTTTGTGTTCTTGATGTTTAATGTTAATAAAACTAATATGGCTTTCTCTGGCCAATCTGAGCTATATAAACTGATCTTGGTTTAGCTCAATAAAATCTGATGTAAAGAGTCAAGCAAAAGCAACTTTGAGAAATAGCATTAAATATGTGTTTTAAAATATATCATTTTTGATCCTTTTCTGGGTATTCTTATGCTTTTGGAGCCTTCCCCTGTGGCTGTGCAGACCAGGTCCATTTGTATAATCTGAGGTAGTTCTGTGCTCCATTAGAGTGCACAGAATAAAAGAGAATCCATCAAGGACAGTTTCATATAGTGCTGTTCTTGGGAAAATGTTCTTTTATTGTTTGGATGTGTTTTCCTGAATACAAATGCGATAGTCTACCACAGAAAAGAGATGCTTTTGTTTTTGGAGATGATCACTGTGTTGTAGGTTATAAACCCATTTTTATGAATGGTAGAATTGCTATGGTGATACAACATATTCTCAACTCAGCTTTATTCTATGAAGAATAAATAACATGGGTAGCAGCTTTCCAAATGTTAGTACTAAACAGTTCTAAGAGATAAGTTTATAGTAATAAGTGACTACATTTAAAACATAGAAATACTCCAAATAAACAACCTACTGATGCATCTTAAAGCACTAGAAAAGAAAGAGTAAGCCAAATCAAAATAAGTAAAAGAAAAGAACTAATAACTATCAGATAAGAAGTTAGTGAAATAAAAACAAAAGAACAGTACAAAAAAATAATGAGACAAAAAGTTCATTTTTTGAAAAGATAAGCAAAATGACAAACCTTTACCTAGTCTGAGAAAAAAATAGAAGACTCAAAGTCAGCAATTAAAAGGAGACATTACAACTAATACCCCACTAATTCAAAAGATTGAGACTAATATAAACAATTATATGCCAATAAATTAGAAAACCTAGAAGAAATAAATTCCAAGAAACATACAACCTATCAAGATTGAACCATGAGAAATTCAAAACCTGAAGAGACCAATAACAAGCAATGAGACAAAAACCATAAAAAAAATCCCAGTAAAGAAAAACCCAAGACTTGATGAC
Organism: Cebus imitator; assembly: GCF_001604975.1. Classification (NCBI taxonomy): domain Eukaryota; kingdom Metazoa; phylum Chordata; class Mammalia; order Primates; family Cebidae; genus Cebus; species Cebus imitator. Next base: position 3,634,499 of record NW_016107469.1, read on the forward strand.
TTCATTGCTGAATTTTACCAAACTTTTGAAGAACCAATACAAGTCTTACTCAAATTATTCTGAAAAATATATGGAGAGGGAATACTTTAAAACTTATTCTGAGACCAGTATTATCCTGATACCAAAAGTGGACAAATTTAAATTCAAAAAAGGAAACTGAAGGCCAATAACCCTAATGAACATTGATGCAAAAATCCTCACCAAAGTACCAGCAAACTGAAATCAACAACATATTAAAAAGATTATTCATCTTGACCAAATTGGATTTATCTCAGGGATAAAAGTATGGTTCAGTCAATGTGATATATTATATAAACAGAAAGAATGATAAAACCATGTGATCATTTCAGTTGATATTTAAAAAAGCATTTGATACAATTCAACATCCATTCGTGGACAAATTCATCAAAAAATTGGGTATAGAATGAACATCCCTCAAAAGCCATAAATGACAGACTGGCAGCTACTTTCATACTAAATATGAAAAAACTGAAAGCCTTTACTCTAAGATCTGGAGCAAGACAAGAATGCTTACTTTTACTACTGTTATTCAACATAGTACTGGAGTCAAAACTAGCGCAATCAGACAAGAGAAAGAAATAAATGGCATCAAAATTGAAAAGAAAAAAATCAAATAATTTTAATCCCCCTTCTGCTACTGCAGATTTTACTCTCTTGAAAGCACCACTTCCTGGCTGAAGGCCAACCAATTCAAGCAATTACAGCAACACATATTGGAACAACCTGCTCCAAAGAAGAAGAAAACAACAGCTAATTCTACCACCTGAAACACCCTCCCTGGCTAACCAGAAGTCCTGAACCCGTCCACATGACAACTTCACTGCTAGTATAACCAGCATTCAAGAAAACAAGCACACCGAACAAAACTACAACCAAGGACCCCCACAGAGTCCACTCACTTCCCTGCCACCTCCACCAGAGCAGGTGTTGTTATCCACAGCTGAGAGACGTGAAGATGGATTACATCAAAGGACTCTTTGCAGACATTCTTAGGCACCTGCCCTGAGCCTTTTAGCCCACTGGGTGACTGGACGCAGAAGGGAAATAACAATCATTGGCATTCTGGCTCTTAGGAAGACCCATCCCTAGGGGGAGGGGGGTGGCACCAAATTAAGGAACAAAAGAATCTGACCAGCAACTCTTGAGTTTCAGATCTTTCCAATGAAATAGTCTACACAAATTAGAAGGAAAGTAATTCTGGTAATATGACAAAACGAGTTTTTATAACACCCGCAGAATATTACACTAGCTCTTCAGTAATCTTGATACAACCTATCAAGATTGAACCATGAGAAATTCAAAACCTGAAGAGACCAATAACAAGCAATGAGACAAAAACCATAATAAAAATATCCCAAAGAAAAACCAAAGACTCACTGGCTTCACTGCTGCATTTTACCAAACTTTTAAAGAACCAATGCAAATCTTACTCAAACATTTCTGAAAAATAGATGGAGAGGGAATACTTTGAAACTCATTCTGATACCAGTACTACCCTGATACAAACCCAAAAAATTTCTGAATGCCAGATTTAAAAAAATATCAGAAAGTTTATTACTAACCTACTCAAGGAGAGAAAGGTGAAAACCATATTAAATAGTTTTTGTTTAAATTACAGGATATGGATAAAAAGTATCCAGAGAAGTAGATATCATAAAGAAAAGACCATCACAACTTCTGGAAACAAAAAACACAGTTAGAAAAATCCAAAATACACTGAAGAGTTTTAGCAATAGAATCTAACAAGTAGAAGATAAAACTTCAGAGCTTCAAGACAAGGCCTCCAAATCAACCCAATCAGACAAAGACATAGAAAAAATAATTTAAAAAATTAACAAAGCTTCCAAGAAATTTAGGATTATGTTAAATGACCAAACCTAAGAATAATTGGTGTTCCTGGAAAAAGAAGAGAAATCTAAAAGTTTGAAAAACTTATTTTAGGGAATAATCAAGGAAAACTACCCTGGCCTTGCTGGAGATCCAGACATCCAACTACAAGAAGTTCAACGAATACCTGGGAAATTCATTATAAAAATATCATCGCCTAGGCACATACTCATCAGGTTATCTAAAGTCAAGATGAAGAAAATAATTTTAAGAGCTGTGAGGCAAAAGCATCAGGTAACCTATGAAGGAAAATGTAGCAGATTAACAGCACATTTTTTTAAATCAGAAAACCTACAGGCCAGAAGGAATTGGGGTCCTATCTTTAGTCTCCTTAAACAGAATAATTATTAGCCAATAATTTTGTATCCATTGAAACTAAGCTTTCTAAAAAAAGAAGAGACTAAATATTTTTCAGATAAATATATGTTGATATAATTTACCACTACCAAGCCAGCACTGCAAGAAATGTTAAAAAAAAGTTTTAAGTCTTGAAACAAAACTTCAAAATAGAACCTGCTTAAAACATAAATCTCACAAGGCCTATACAAAAATAACACAACAACAACAAAAAGAATTCAGGTAAAGACTAGCATGATGAATAAATCAGTACTTCACATCTCAATATTAACTTTGAATGTAAGTGATCTAAATACTCCATTTATAAAATACAGAATAGCAGAATAGGTAAAAATCCACAAACCAAGTATCTTCTGTCTTCAAGAGACTTACCTAACACATCAAGACTCACATAAGTTTAAGGTTAAGGGATGGAAAGAGATATTCCATGCAAACATAAACCAAAACCTAGTAGGAGTAGCTATTCTTAAATCAGACAAAACAGATTTTAAAGCAACAACAGTTAACAAAATAGAAACATTATATAATGATAAAAGTGTTAGTTCAATAGGAAAATATCACAATCATATATATATATATATATATATATATATATATATATATATAACACCTAACACGGTACCTCACAAATTTATAAAGCAATTGCTCTTAGACCTAAGAAACGAGATAGACAACAACACAATGATAGTGAGGAACTTCAGTATTCCACTGACAATACTGGATAGGCTATCAAGACAGAAAATGAACAAAGAAACAGTAGACTTAAACTACACCCTATAGCAAATGAACTTGACATACATTTACAGAACATTCTACCCAACAACTGCAGATTATACATTATTTTCATCAGTACATGAAACATTCTCCAAGATAGACCATGTAATAGGCCACAAAACAAGTCTTTATAAATGTAAGAAAATAGAAATTATATCAAGTACTCTTTCAGATCATGGTGGAATAAAATGGGAAATTAACTCAAAAAGGAACCCTCAAAACTATGTAAATGCATGGAAGTTACATAACCTGCTCCTGAATGATCTTTGGGTAAACAATAAAATCAAGATTGGTATTAAAAATATTCTTTGAACTGAATGATAATAGTGACTAACCTATCAAGACTTCTGGGATACAGCAAAAGTGGTGCTAAATGGACTATTCATAGCATTAAATGTTTACATCAGAAAGTATGAGAGAGCACAAATAGACAGTCTAAGCTCACACATCAATGAACTAGAGAAAGAAGAACAAACCAAATCCAAACAGAGCAGAAAAAAAGGAGAAAAATACAAAGATCAGAGCAGAACTGAAAATTGAAACAAAAATACCCAAGATAAATAAAACATAATATTGGTTTTTTAAAAGAATAAACAAAATTAATAGACCATTAGCAAGATAAACCATGAAGAGAAGAAAGAAGATCCAAGTGAGCTCAATTAGAAGTAAAAGCGATGATATTACAATCAATACAGCAGAAATACAATAGATTATTCAATGCTGCTATGAAGACATTTGTGTGCGCAAGCTAGAAATCCTAAAAGAGATGAATAAGTTCCTGGAAATGAACAACCTTCCTAAATTAAACCAGGAAGAAATAGAAATGCTGAACAGACAAAT
>NW_016107469.1:3638433-3640933 GCF_001604975.1 Cebus imitator
GCCAACAACAACAATGCCTAGGACTAGATAGACTCACAGCTGAATTATATCAGACATTTAAAGAACTGGTACTAAGTACCAATCCTACTGAAATTATTGCAACAAGACAGGAAAATAAGGAATTGTCTCTAAGTTATTCTGTGAAGCCAGGATCACCCTAATACTGAAACCAGGAAAAAACATTAAAAAAAATACAAACCAATATTCCCAATATTTTTGAACATAGATGCAAAAATTCTCAACGAAATACAAGCTAACTAAGTCCAACAGATATCAAAAAGATAATTGACCATGATCAAGTGGGTTTTATACCAGGGATGCAGGGTTGGTTTAACATATGCAAGTCAATAAACAGAATTAAAAACAAATATCATGTGATCACTTCAATAGATGCAGAAAAAGCATTTGACAAACTTGAGCAACCTTTATTATTAAAGCCCTGAGCAAATCAGCATAGAAGTGACATATCTAAATGTAACAAAAGCCATCTTTGATGAATCCAAAGCCAACATTATACTGAATAGGCAAAAGTTGAAAGCATTTCTCCTGAGAACTAGAATAAGACAAAAATGCCCACTCACACCCCTTCTATTCAACATATTACTGGAATGTCTAGCCAGAGCAATCAGATAAAAGAAAGAAAGGACATCCAAATAATTAAAAAGGTAGTCAAACTGTTGCTGTTTGCCAAAGATATGATTGTACACCAAGAAAATCTCAAGGATGTGTTCAAAAACCTCCTAGATCTGAAAAATAAATTTAGTTAAGTCTCAGGTTACAAAATCAATGTATACAAATCAGTAGCACTACTCTACATCACCAATGACCAATCTGAGAATCAAATCGATAACTCAATTTCTTTTACAAAGGCTGCAAAAACAAAAATACTTAGGAATATACCTAACTACTGATGTAAAATATCTCTACAGGAAAACTACAAAGCACTGCTGAAAGAAATCACAGGTGACACAAAAAAATAGAAACACATCTCATGCTCATTGATGGGTAGAATCAATAGTGTGAAAATGACCATACTGCCAAAAGCAATCTATAAATTCTATGCAGTTTCCATCAAAATACTATCATTATCCTTAACAGAACTAGAAAAAAATTCTTAAATTTATGTAGAGCCAAAAGAGGGCTTACATAGTCAAAGCAAGACTAAGTAAAAAGAACAAACCTGAAGGCATCACATTACCCAACTTCAAACTATACTACAAGGCTATAGTTACCAAAACAGCATGGTACTGGTATAAAAATAGGCATGTAGTCCAATGGAACAGAATAGATATTACAAAAATAAAGCCAAATACAGCCACCGATCTTCGACAAAGGAAACAAAAACATAATGTAGGGTGTATTAGTATGTTTCACACTGTTATAAAGTATTACCCAATATTGAATAATTTACAAAGAAAAAGGTTTCATTGACTCATAGTTCCATATGGTTTGGGATGCCTCAGGAAACTTACAATCATGGCAGAAGGCAAAGAAGAAACAAGGCGTGATTTTATTTGGTGGCAGAGGAGAGAAAGAGTTAAGGGGCAACTGCCACTTTTAAATGATTAGATCTTGTGCGCATTCCCTCACTATCATGAGAATAGCATGGGGGAAACAGCCCCCAAAATGCAGTCACCTCCCACCAGGTCCCTTCCTTGACACATGGGGATTACAACATGAGAAGAGATTTGTGTGGGAACATGGAACCTAACCATATCATTCCATGCCTGGCTCCTCCCATATCTCATGTCCTCTGACATTTTAAAACCAATCACGCATTCCCAAAAGTCTCCAAAAGCCTTAACTCATTCCAGCATTAACTCAAAATTGAAGTCTGGAGTCTCATTATATACAAAGCAAAACCCTTCTACCTATAAAAAAAAAAAAAAAAAAAAGAGTTGGTTACTTTTACAATACAATGGAGTACAGGCATTGGGTAAATGTCCCCCTTCCAAATGGGAGAAATTAAACAAAACAAAGGGGCCAGAGGCCCCATGCAAGTCTGAAACTTGACAGGACACTCATTAAATCATAAAGCTCCAAAATAATCCCCTTTGACTCCATGTCTTGTGGGGATCGCTCCTGTTTAAGGCCCCCTAATGCGTGGGCCTCACCAGACGGTGAGCTTGAGCCCAAACACAGTTTCCTGCTGGAGGCAGTCGAGCTGTGGGAAAGAAGGAACTAAGAAATGACTGATGTTGCAAAAGTTTCTACTTTTGACTGCAATGATGCTTGGGCAAGGGTCGTGAGTTTTTGTCAGACATTATTGTCTCCACTAGGCCTCTGCATGACCTTTACGACTTTACTTTTCTTTTCTTTTTTCCCCATTTATTCACTTTATTGCATTTTAGGTTTTAGGGTACATGTGAAGAACATGCAAAATTGTTGCATAGGTACGCACGTGGAAGTGTGATTTGCTGCCTTCCTCCCCATCACCTACATCTGGCATTTCTCCCCTTGCTATCTCTCCCCAGCTCCCCACCCCCCACTGTCCCTCCCC
>NW_016107469.1:3643593-3645405 GCF_001604975.1 Cebus imitator
TTTTTTTTCCTTCAGACCTGCCCTGCCCAGTAAGGAGGCAGCCTAGTTACTGTCGGCCTGTAGAGGCTTTGCTGAGCTGCTGTGGGCTCCGCCCAGCTGCCGAGTGAACTTCCCTGCAGTCCTGTTTATATGGGTGTAGTTAGAACTGCTTTGGCGATGGTGGCCCGCCTCTGTTGAGGCAAAGTCTCTCTGCTGTGGCAGGTTGCCTTAGCAATGGCGGGCTGCCTCAGCAATGGCAGGTTGCCTTGGCAACGGCAGGCTGCCTCAGCAATGGCGGGTTGCCTTGGCAATGGCGGGCTGCCTCAGCATTGGCCGACTACCTCCGTCGTGGCGGGCTGCCTCACTAATGGCTGACGCCCCTCCCCCACAGAGCTGGACTGTCCCTGGTTCAGCTGCGCTTGCTGTGAAACTCTCAATCCAGAGTTTCTGGTTGCTGTTCTTTTGTGGGGGTGGGACCAGCCGAGCCTGATCGCCTGGCTCCCTGCCTCAGAGCCTTTTTTAAGTTGGTGTTCCAGTCGCCTGTTGAAGAGGCGCCGGGGTCTGTTTGTTTTCCCCTGCGACCACTCACTGTGCTGACTTAAACAGTGGCACTGAGGTTTGTGGCGCTTTTGTTTTTTTTTTGCCCTGGAATCTACTGTCCTGGTTCTCTGCTCCGTCCCCTTTTTAAATAGGCGAATGTGTGACTTCTCGTGGCTCCAATCGCCAGCAAGGGCTCCCGGACCGGTGTATTTTGTACGGAGAACCGCTGCTCAGGGGCGCTGACAAAGCAGCCCCGTGGGGCAAAGCAGCGGCGCCGGCCGGCACAGCCGAGCTGGCCGAAACAGCCACACTGGCGACCTGTGGTGCTCCTCCGCTTGGGAATTTCCTAGTCTGTGGGCAATAAAAATGCGGCGTCCACTCACCCTCTGCACTTTCACTGGGAGCTGCAATCCTGAGCTGTTCCTAAATGGCCATCTTGGATCGCATCTGTGTCACGACTTTACTTTTCAAGAAGTTTAACTTTATCCGCGTGACTGCCTTGAACCTTAGATAATGACTTTAAGGCTTAGCTTGTGACTCTTAGGTATTGTTATTCACAAGTGTGTTTTGGTAAAAACAGATAAAGCATACCACCTGCCCACTTTTATGATCCTTGAATGTCATGCTTAAGATTGTTTTTGTGATCTTATATTTTGTAAATTTCCATTCCTCTTATTGTTGATTGTGTAAACACCTTTGATCTTAAGGTATATATTGAGACCCTGGACAAAAATAAATTTGCTGTTTAGGCATTGCCTTTTCAGTCCTCCAGACCCCAGCTTTTCTGTCTCTCTTTATTTCTGACCATCCCCTCTTTCAGGTTGGGTCCCTCTTACTGGTGAAGACTCCCTGGCGGACCTTCCGTCGCCCACAATGTCTCACATCCTGGACATGGTGATGCAAAGTGTAGGCTCCTCAGGCCTTAGGCAGCTCCACTTCTGTGATTCTGTAGGGTAGAAACCCTGTGGCTACTTTGACCAGCTGGCATTGAGTGCTAGCCGCTTTCTAGCACATTATCAGATTCCTTTCTTTTTAGTCCTTATGTCAAGCTTAATTTATCTTATACATTTGCTTACAGTTTCTTCCTCACACTAGATTGCAAGTTCCTTAATGAAACAAAAAGGTCGTATCTACCTGACTGTATCTGCTGTACCCAGAGCAATGTTTGCCACTGAGTAAGCACTCAATAAATACTTGTTACATTTATTAGTAGATTAATAATCTATATAACAAATTTTGGAGGAGGGTACTGTTAAATACCCATTCTGTAGATGCAGAAACAAAGGTTCAGGA
>NW_016107469.1:3646275-3664664 GCF_001604975.1 Cebus imitator
TGTTCTTTATTTTTTGGTATTTTTTAGAAAGGCTGGTACTGGTTGTTCCTTTCTATTTGTGGTGGTTCTTTCAGAAGCTCTTGTAAAGCAGGCCTGGTGGTGATGAAATCTCTGAGTGCTTGCTTGTTCACAAAAGATTTTATTTTTCCTTCGCTTATGAAGCTTAGTTTGGCTAGATGTAAAATTCTGGGTTGAAAGTTTTTTTCTTTAAGGATGTTGAATATTGGTTAAGTAACTCTCCTAAAGCTTATCAAACTTTTAAGTTGCAGAGCCAATACATTAACACAGATTTATCTTGATATTAATGTCAAAATGGATGGAGAAACAGAAGCCGTCAAGAAAAATGCATAACAATGAGAAAAACAGAAAATGTGGCAGAAAACAGTAGTTTAATGTAAACAAAGAAAAGATAACTAGAGGAGTTTCAAAAAGGAAATGGTTTAATAGTTTGGAGCATCACAGCAAGTTCAAGAAAGATCAGGAACAATAATAGCTAACATAAATTGAGTCAGAAAAGGTGTGAAGTCCTACGTGTACATCATCATATTTAATCTTAACATTAAAACTGTGATCACACCTGTAATCAGGCACTTTGGGAGACAGAGACAGGAGGAGCGCTTGAGCCTAGGAGTTTGAGATCAGCCTGGGCAAGATAGCAGTGGACCCTGCCTCTACAAAAAATTTAAAAGTTGCTGGCTAAGGTGGCATATGCTTGTAGTCTCTGCTGCATAGGAGGCTGATGTGGGTGGATCTCTTGAGCCCAGCAATTTGAGGCAGCAGTGAGCTATGATTGCACTACTAACAATGCCTCAAATAATTGCACCACTATTATTGCACATGCCTACCTGGGCAACAAAGTGAGAACCTGTATCTAAAAAACAAACAAACAACAACAACAACAAAAACTGTGAGTAGTTACTATTATTGTTCCCGTTTTACAGAAAATAAAACTAATGCACAAAAAGCTAAATTGCCAAAGATCATAAAGCTAATGCATGATGGAGCAAAGCTTAAATCCAGATGTTACTTCAACTATTAACTAAGTGGTCGTTGGTGACCTTTTTAGTGAGAGCAGTTCAGAGGGGCAAGAGCTAGATTGCATTGGGTTAAATAATGGCTGGTAAAAAAAAAAAAAAGTATAGACAGCAGGTTGTATACTATTCTTTCTAGTTTACTGGTTTTCAGGGGAATGCAGGGCAACAGACACAAGGAAAGGGTAATGGACACAAGGTAAGATGTGGTTTTGCCTGTTTACAATATTGAAGAAACTAGAGCACATCACAGCTAAGTCATATGTGAGCATAAATTTCCTGACACCATACTGTTAATTATTGCTTCCATAGTTTATTCATTTTTATTTTCATCTTCATAAATTGTAAAGAGAATGCTTAGTATATTGTGTTAGTCATTACAAATCCAATCTTAAAGAAACCCAAGCCGTCAAAGATTCTCCGCATTAAACATTCATATACTTTCATATTATGAACTGCAGGGGCTCTCCAAGCAACAAAGGTGATCACTGCGTCTTCCTTGATTGATGATCATTATGAGATGATATCACAAAGGACATTTTATTCTCTACTTTCTTAGAGATACCAAGGTTTTTTATTTGTTTGACTTGCAGGCACTCTAACATATGAAAATGAAGTCAAAATGAAACGAATAAAACACTAAAATTAAGGAAATAACTAGCTTAAATATGCCATCAAATATTACCAAAAACGCTCAACCAAATGCTACCTATTTTGGCTATCTCTGGCTTGTAAGGAAAAAAATCAAGATTTTCTCTGTGGGACAAAGATCTGCGTCTCACGTTATTCTTCACTGCCAAGGTCCAGGAACTTTAATCTTGTTCCAAGTTCCCATATCACAAGTTGGGAGGGTGGTAAAGTGGGGCTGAACATATTTTGCAGAAAAAGAAAAGAATAATGAAAGCAGTGTCATAAAAAAAACAAGAGCGGCTTGGTAGATTGCTGTGGGGAAATAGGAGATTAAAGACCTTTAACTCAAATAATGTAGATGCTAGGTCCTAGAGGAGATCGATTGGGGTATAAAGAGAAAACAGGAAGTTGCTTAGTCACCACTTTATTTTAGGCTCTCAGCACAGTGCAGAGAAGTAAGTTGTGACATTGAGGTTTTCCTCTAGGTAGTTTGAACCAGATCAACAGGAATATACAGTTGGAAAGATTTTCACTCATGAAGAGTAAGGAAAGCACAATGGGTGCATTTCTGCTGACTTTTTTCTGAAGAGATCATACATTTTAAGAGTTCAGTAATAAAAGAGAGAATTACACACATAGAGAATCTATATAATCTTCTGGTTAAACAAACTCAATTTTAATATTGAAAAGATAAAATGTATAATGAAGAGCTAATATTTATTTTCAACATTTTACAAATAATTTGTTCACTTTATATTTAAATAACAAAAAGTCATATCATTATTTGTAGTAAGAAGATTATAAACAGATATAGGGAGCTTGTGGTACACTAATTTTGGCTTTTAACAATGAGGTAATCTTATTTGATATAAAAATACATGCAGAATTTTGAAAATATAGTTCCGCAAAAAAAGCTTAAATTCTGAATTCGTTAAAACTGTTATTTTGAAAAATCAAAATCTATAGCTATTTGCATGATTCTGGAAACCAGACTACCACATCATTACAAGAAGAATACATGATATAAATAAAACACTATAAAATTCCAATTATAATTTGAGCAAATTTGAAGCAATAGCTGAAAAGATGAGTAAAAAATGTCAATAACCTAGTTATTACGACCTGCTTCAATTATTAAAACTGATACAGGATCTGTCACACCTTACATGCTCATTTAGGATTAAAGTGCTATCTTCGCAAGAGTAAAACACACATTGAGAAAAAATCAACAAGTATATTCAGTTGCATGCATTCATGTTTTAACATGGAGTTTTCTTTAGTTAAAAAGAATATCTCATCAAAAGTTTACATTTTCATATTGACACAGTACATGTGTTCTTAGTTCTAGTTGGCAGACATTGTCTCACCAAGTTCAGATTGATCTTTGGTCTTCTTTGCCTCTTCATGGCTCAAGTGTATATATGTTATATAATGAAAGAGACAGTTTAATACTAAATATTCAGGAGCTCTGTCAATGACCAGGCTCTGGGGCTCAGTCTGCAACAAAGTTTATGACAGAGTTTTCCTCTAGGGGCTGGAAACTCAGACTTCTGCTGGGAGTACAATGAAGCTAACTAGCCCTCCTGGGGAATGAATCCTCCAAGTGTATTTCATTAAAACAAAACTCAAGCCAAGTGAACTAACTAAGCTCTGTAAAACGTTCAGTATCAATGAACAAATTCATTTTAAATTCAGAAAGTGCCAGCAGTCTACATATGAAATCCACAGATGAGCTTAAATCAAAGCTGTTCTGAATCGGCCAAGAGAGAATCTCGCTGGAGTCTAAGAGGTAAGAAATCCAGTCAGAAAATGACTAAAGTACATCCTGAACCAAAGCCAGTTAACTGCATATATCTACAGCCAAATGCTCCCAAACAAAGGCAATTGAGAAATCGAAGGCTTGAGGAAACAGCAAAATCCAGGGAGACAAAGAATAAGACGTTTTATTTATTTATATTTTATTGCACTTTAGGTTCTGGGATACATGTGCAGAACATGCAGGATTGTTGCATAGGTGCATACATGGCAATGTGGTTTGCTGCCTCCATCCCCCCATTACCTATATCTGACATTTCTCCCCATGTTAACCCTCCCCAACTTTCCTACCCCCCACTGTCCCTCCCTTATTCCCTGCCAACAGACCCCAGTGTGTGATGTTCCCCTCCCTGTGTCCGTGTGTTCTCATTGTTCATTACCTGCCTATGAGTGAGAACATGCGGTGTTTGATTTTCTGTTCTTGTGTCAGTTTGCTGAGAATGATAGTTTCCAGATTCAACCATGTCCCTACAAAGGGCACGAACTCATCATTTTTTATGGCTGCATAGTATTCCATGGTGTATGTGTGCCACAATTTCATTGTCCAGTCTAACTTCGATGGGCATTGGGTTGGTTCCAGGTCTTTGCTATTGTAAACAGTGCTGCAATGAACATATGTGTGCATGTGTCTTTATAATAGAACTATTTATAACCCTTTGGATATATACCTAGTAATGGGATTGCTGGGTCAAATGGAATTTTTATTTCTAGGTCGTTGAGGAATCACCACACTGTCTTCAACAATAGTTACACTAATTTACACTCCCACCAACAGTGTAAAAGTATTCTTATTTCTCCGCATCCTCTCCAGCATCTGTTGTCTCCAGATTTTTTAATGATCACCATTCCAACTGGCATGAGATGGTATCTCAATGTGGTTTTGATTTGCATTTCTCTAATGGCCAGTGATGATGAGCCATTTTTCATATGTTTGTTGGCATCATATATGTCTTTTTTTGAAAAGTGTCTGTTTATATCCTTTGCCCACTTTTCAATGGGTTTGTTTGTTTTTTCTTGTAAATCTGTTTTCGTTCTTTGTAGATTCTGGAATAAGAAGTTTTAAGCTAATATCGTAGGATATGTATGAACTTAGAGTGTGCTCCGTCATTTGGAGATGAATGTAGAAGGGTAGTACATTGGTCTGAGGGATTGCAGGATTTGAGTAAAAACAAAGTTAATGTTAAAAAGAAAAGAAGTATATAATACTGCATTGTCAAAGAGGCACTAAGTAAACTATCCACCCAAATTATTAGTATTATAAAAGGCACAATAATGAGGACTTGCTGTGTGCCAGGCACTTCAATAAAACTTCCCAAATCAGTCCTTGAAACAATCCTATGAGGTGGGTACTCAAAGGATTGAGTAATCCCATTTGACTGATGAACCTTATGTACAGCGAGATTAAACAGAGAAAATGGAAATGATTATTTGTTTCTAGTATAAAAAGAAATTTACCCTCAGTGAAGCATTTAAGTCAATTGATTCACTTACCATAAGAAATGTCTTTCTTAAATGTTTGCGTGCTGCAAGGGCACTGAGAATATCTGTGAATCCAGACTTGTCTTTCTGCTGCTCAATAATTGGTTTGAAAGCCTCGAAGCCTGTAAAACAACTGAAAATGTCAAAGTGATCTTAAAAGCAGAGAGGAAGACAAGTCAAATACAAACTCAGAAGACAGATTAGGTTGGCTTCATTTATGGGCATGGAATTTCCGTTATCGACAGTGAATACTTGAAACTTTTAAAAGTTTCTTCAAAGTACGTCTACTCCTGATCACCTCCAACACACTGGACCTCCTATTATACCTCTGGAGGTGCCTGTCCTCCAATTTGTAAAATGTGGCTTTCAGAAGTAACATGTTATATGGAAAAAAATATATGAATTCTAAAGAATACTAATAAACTATCCCATTTTATTTAGCTATAAATTTACCTGCAATTTTTTTTATTAGGGTGATGAAATTACTAAGGATGATGCTTGTTCATTGAAGAATATTCAACACTGACAATACACATTTTGTACTTATTTTCATAATTTTTTTTGAATGCCATTGATTTAGTATCCGGAATGTTTGAAAAAATAAAGACAAAAGACATACTCATAAAAGAATTAGTTATTTCTGTCACTACCTAAGGTCAAGTATCCTACTTAATTAGGCCTTACCTAAACTGCAATGCTTTGAAATGTATTTTATACTACATAGTGTCAATTAAATAATCTATGGAGAAATCATCAAATTTCAGAATACATCCCTATTAAAAAGAATGTTCACTTATAAATAACAGAGGTAGTTTGCTTTATCAATTAGCAAGAATTATCTAAAGGCAAATTATAAAAGAAATATCAAAAATAAAATGCAAAGTATATTCTGAAGAAACTTTCATTCAGAGGTATATGGCTCCTATTCATTTGAATGGATTATACATGAGTATATATGAAAGAACACATCTTTTCAATGTAGTCACATTTCTAGAAGAAATGAGTCAAATATGCAATGCTCATCTAGAGGAACACAATCAGTTTCACCAGGATCTAATTTACAATTTTACTTCTTGATATTTCATCATTTTAAAGTGGTGACAATAATAGGATCTGCATAACAGAAATTTGGTAAAAATAAGCAAAATAATCCGTGTAAAGTTCTCAATCCACTGCTTGGCACACACTAATTGCTCAATAAATGTTACCTATTATTGTTGTTATACTATGTAGCGAAGTAATACAAATACATAAAAAGGTAAAATATGATAAGTGCTGTTAAAAATATACAAGATCTAGGAGATTTGAGGAAGAATAGTTGTGCTCGTTGGTAAGATTTGAGAAAAATATCTTGTATATTTCATACATAAAATTTATAGTACAATTTTATATAAGCCTTTCGGAATGTAGAGAAGTCTGACAGGTGGCAGTGAAAAGGTTTTTGGCCATTTCCAGGTAGGAAGAACAAGAGTGATGAGAGTTTCAGAAGTGAAAGTGTACACAGTATAAGTGAGTAGTATTAAATATTCTATTTTGGTTCGATTGTTAGCAAGTAATGAGAGTAGAAAAAGGCAAGGTAGAGAAATTCGAATTGGTCAATATCATGAAAAGACATGAATTTGAGTGACAAGTATCTATACTTAATTTAGGATGTAATGGGAGATCTACAGAAGAATGTTGAACAGGGAGTCCCATAATCAATACAGAAATAGGTAAGACAAATAAATAAAAACTAGAAGACCAATAAGAAAGCTATTTAAAAAAAAAAAAGAAAGAAAGAAAAGAAAGAAAAAGAAAGCTATACCAATGGTCTATTAAAAAAGTAAAGGTTACAGATTGGGAGGCAGAACAAGATGGCAAGAATGTAGAATAAAAAGCCCCACCAATCATCCTCTCTGCAAGGACACCAAGTTAACAACTAGCTACACCGAAAAAAAAAATCTTTAGAATCAAAAATCAGGTGAGTCAGGTTAGCACTCATAGTATTTGGTTTTAACATCATATCTTTGAAAGAGGCACTGAAAAGGTAGTAGAAGACACTCCCGAATCACCAACACCATCTCATTCATCCCCCGGCAACAGTGGTGTGTTGCAGAGAGTGTTTCTGGGTGCCGAGGGAGAAAAAACACAATTGTGAGTCACAGAGCTCTGTGCTGTTCTGTAAGAGCAGAAAGGAAAACAAGATTAAACACAGCTGATGTCTGCCCACAGGGGAAACATTTAAACCAGCCC
The DNA here is from genome assembly GCF_001604975.1 of Cebus imitator. Taxonomy (NCBI): domain Eukaryota; kingdom Metazoa; phylum Chordata; class Mammalia; order Primates; family Cebidae; genus Cebus; species Cebus imitator. The sequence goes on from NW_016107469.1 coordinate 3,653,463, forward strand.
TAGCCACAGGAAAGTCATTAATCCCAGTGGTCCAAAATTGAGTATGTGCAAAACTTGCCACTGAGGGCCAGAGTGCTCTCAGTCTCTAAGTAAACTTGAGAGGCAGTCTAGACCATAAATATTGCAACTCCTCCATGAATCCTAGGGCTAAACAATAATGAGATAGTGGACTCAGGTGTGGGGGGAATGAGACATCAAATGGGGCAGCCAAGGGAGTGCTGGTATCACCCCTCTTTTAACCCCAGGCTTCAGAGTTTGCAGCTCCAAAAGAGACCCCTTCATTCTGCATGAGGAGAGGAGGGAGAACAGTTGGGAGGACTTTGTCTTGCATCTTGGATACCAGCTCAGCCACAGCAGGATCCACACTAGTTAGAGTCATGATGCCTCGCATTGCAGGCCTTAGCTCCCAGCTGACATTTCTAGACACACCCTGGGCCAGAGTGAACTGGCCTTTAAGGGAAGAACCCAGTCCTGCCAGCATTTATTACCTGATAACTCAAGAGTCCTTGGGCCCTGAAGAGCCAGCAGCCATACCCAGGTACTACATGAAGAGCTTTGGTGAGCCTCTGAGACTTGTTGGTTTCAGGTGAGACTTAGCACATTACCAGCTGTGGTGGCTATGGGGCAAGACTACTTCTGTTTGAGAAAAGCTGAGGAAAAAGTTAAGGGTACTTTGTTTTTAACCTTAGGTACAAACATCACCATATGGGGGTATAGCATCAAGTGGGCTCCTGAAGTACCTGACTCTAAAACTTGACCCTTGAACAGCATTTCTGGACCTGCCCAAGACCAGAGGGGAAGGGATATGAACAGTCACTTCTCAAAAGAAGACATTTATGCAGGTAATAAATATAAAAAAGAGCTCATTATCACTGGACATTAGAGAAATGCAAATCAAAACCACAATGAGATGCCATCTCATGCCAGTTAGAATGACGATCACTAAAATGTCAGGAAACAACAGATGCTGGAGAGGATATGGAGAAATAGGAACACTTTTACACTGTTGATGAGAGTGTAAGTTAGTTCAATCATTGTGGGAGACAGTGTGGCGATTCCTCAAGAATCTAGTAACAGAAACACCATTTGACCCAGCAATCCCATTACTGAGTATATACCCAAAGGATTATAAATAATTCCACTATAAAGACACATGCACATATATGTTTACTACAGCTCTGTTCACAATAGCAAAGACTTGGAACCAACCCAAACGCCTGTCAGTGATAGACTGGATAAAGAAAATGTGGCACATACACACCGTGGAATACTATGCAGCCGTAAAAAAGGATGAGTTCATGTCCTTTGACGGGAAATGGGTGAAGCTGGAAACCGTCATCATTCTCGGCAAACTAACACTGGAACAGAAGACCAAACACTGCATGTTCTTACTCATAAGTGAGAGTTGAACAATGAGAACACATGGACACAGGGAGGGGAACATCACCTATTGGGGCCTGTTGGGTAGTGGGGGTTAGGGGAGAGATAGCATTAGGACAAATACCTAATGTCGATGATGGGTTGATGAGTGCAGCAAATCACCATGGTACATGTATACCTATGTGACAGTCCTGCACATTCTGCACATGTATCCCAGAATTTAAAGTATCATTTTAAAAAGGGGGAAAAATACAAAAAAAGGAAAATAACCCCAAATGGGAAAATAGGTTTTAAAAGGGGGTTAGAGAAAGGGATGGGGCAGAAAGTTTATTCAAAGGGATAATAACAGATAAGTTCACAAATCTAGAGAAAGATATCAATGTCCAAGTACGATAAAGTTATAGAACACCAAGCAGTTTTCACCCAAAGAAGACTACATCAAGGCATTTAATAATCAAATTCCCAGAAGTCAGGGATTCAGAAAGGATCCTAAAAGCAGCAAGAGAAAAGCAAGGGATAACATACAGTGGAGCTTGGATATATCCTGCATCAGACTTTTCACTGGAAACTTACAGGCCAGAAGGGAGTGGCGTGACATATTTAAATTGATGAAGGAAAAAAACCTTTTACCCTAGAATAGTGTATCTGGCAAAAATATCCTTCAAACATGAAGGAGAAAAAAAACGACTATTCCACACAAACAGAAACTGAGGGATTTCATCAATACTAAACCTGTCCTAAAAGAAATGCTAAAACCAATGCTTCAATCAGAAGGAAAAAGATGTTCATGAACAATGAATAATCACTTAAAGGTTAAAAAAACGTACTGGCACCATAAGTACACAGAAAATCACAGTGTATTATAAAGCTGCAACTGTGATATGTATACTCTTATTCAAAATAGAAACACTAAACAAGGAACCAGTCAAAAATAACAACTACAATAACTTCTAAATATAGTCAGTATTGGATATAAATATAAATAGAAACAACAAAAAGTTAAAAAGCAGGGGTATGAAGTTAAGGAGTAGAGTTTTTATTTTCTTTCTGCTCTTTTGTTTATATAAATAGGTTTAAGTTTGTTATCAGTTTAAAATAATGGTTCATAAGGTAGTATTTGTAAGCCTCATGGTAACTGAAAACCAAAATTCATACAATGAATACACAAAAATAAAGAGCAAGAAACTAAATCATATCACCAGAGAAAACCATCTTCACTAGAAGAAGACAAGAATGAAAAAAAAGAAAGAGAGGACCACAAAACAACCAGAAAACAAAATGACAAAATGGCAGCAGTAGGTCCTTACTTATTGATAATAACATTGAATGTAAATGAACTAAACTTATAATTAAAAGTTGTAGCCTAGCTGAATGGATGAAGAAAACAAGACCCATTGATCTATTATCTACAAAAAAACACATTTCACCTATAAAGACATACATCAACTGAAAATAAAGGGATGAAAAAAGATAATCCATGCCAAAGGAAACCAATGAAGAGTAGGAGCCATCATATTTATATCAGACAAAATAGATTTCGAAACAAAAACTATAAGAAGAGACAAAATAGTCACTATATAATGATAAAGCGGTCAATTTTGCAAGCAGATATAATAATGTGAATACATATGTACCCAACAGTAGAGCACTCTGATACATAAAGGAAATATTAGAGAGAAAGAGAGAGATAGACCATAATATAGTAATAGCTGGAAACTTCGAACACCGCACTTTCATCATTGGATAGCTCTTCCAGGCAGAAAATCAATGAAGAATCATCAGAGTTTATATGAGGTATAGATCAAATGGATCTAATAGATATTTACAAAGCATTTCATACAATGGATGCAGAATATATATTTTTTTCTCGGCACCTGTATCATTCTTTATGATAGACCATATGTTTTGTTACATCAAAAAAGTTGATATCAAGCATCTTCTCTGACCACAAAGAAAAAACTATAAATTTATAACTAAAGGAATTTTGGAAACTATGCAAATACATAATAATTAAACAATATGCTCTTTATCAATGAGTCAATAAAGAAGAAAGAAATTGAGTACTATCTAGCAACAAATGCTAATGAAAACAATATACCAAATCCTAAAGGATACAACAAAAAGCAGTGCTAAGGTGGAATTTTATGGGTATAAGTGCCTAGATTAAAAAAAAAAGAAAAACTTTAAATAATCTAATGATGCANCAGAGCAAACCATACCCATAATTAGTAGAATAAAATAAATAATAAAAGTCAGAACATAAATAAGTGACATTGAAATAAAGAAAATACAAATGATCAAAGAAACAAAAAGTTGTTTTTTGAAAATTTAAACAAAATAGACAAACGTTTAGCCAAGGAGACATTACAACTGACACAGCACAAACTCAAAGGATCATTAGTGGCTACTATGAGCAACTTTATGTCAATAAATTGGAAAATTTGAAGAAATGGACAAATTCCTAGTTACATACAACCTACCAAGATTTAACCAGGAAGTAAAACAAAACATGAGCAGACAAATAACAAGTAACGAGATTAAGAAATACATGCACTCCAATGTTTGTTGCAGAGCTGTTTACAAGAGCTAAGATTTGAAAGCAACTCAAGTGTTCATCAGCACATAAATGATTTTTAAAAATTTGGTGGATATATACAATGAAGTACTATTTAGTCATAAAAAATAATGAGACTGGGTCATCTGTAACAACAGGGATGGACCTGGAGATTATTATGTTAAGCTAACTAAGCAAGGGACAAAAAGAAAATTATTGCATGTTCCCATTTATTTGTGTAATTTAAAAACCAAAACAATTGAACTCATGGATATAGAGAATAGAAAGATTATTACTAGAGTCTGGGAAGAGTAAAGTGAGCTGAGGAGGCAGTGGGGATGGTCAATGGGTACAGAAAAGTCGAAAAAATAACATGTATTATTTGATAGCACAACAGGGTGACTATAGACAATAGTAACTGTAGATTTTAAAATAACTTAAAAGAGTATATAATTGGATTGTTTGTAACTCAATGGATAAATTCCTGGTAGGATGGATACCCCATTCTTCATAATGTGTTTATTTCACACTGCATGCCTGTGTCAAAACATCTCATGTCCTCCATAAATATATATACCTACTATGTACCCACAAAAAATTAAAATTTCAAACAAAAGGGTTGTAGGAGCCTGACCACAGAGTTAGCAGTGAGAATGAAAAGTACAAAAAGTTAAGACAAACTTTTAAAATAAAAACTCCATAAAAATTGATAACTTATAAGTATCACGGGAAGCAAAATGTTAAGAGGGAGAAATTTAAACGTTTCCCCATATAGGGCCAGCAGTTGTGCTCAAGGGTGTTGTCAGTATCAAGAAGACTACTTGGGAGGAGTCTTAGTCAAGTTCTGCAGAGCATGAGGCAAAAGTAGAAACCTAGCACAATGTAACAACTTCAGCCAATTAGGTAGGAGCTAGTTTGTCTTAATGACTCGGAGCAGGTAAACAGACAAAACTAAGAAATCAGCTTGCAAATTAACACAATACCTGTATTGCCACAGCTAGCATGAAAACATGCTTTTTATTCTTCAGGAAACTCTATTTGCCATATATATATATTTTTTTAACATATATATATGTTAAACCATCATTAAGTTCATTAAGTTAATTAGTAGTCTTCTTTCACTTCTTTGTATAACTTTTTCTTGACTCATTAGAGATACTTTGGCAATACATAAATAATAAATAATGGGTCCAAATGGCATAAGACTCTAGAATTACTGGACCAAAATTTGACATGTCACAAGAATCAGCACTCACATCTAGCCAGCTTTAGCCGCAAAAATATTTTGGTTTCTCTGTAGCACCATGGGAAAAAAAATTGAATTGAAAAGAAAAAGAAAAATTATTTCTGATACTTATATAGAAATTGTTACCCATGAACTAAAAAAAGTAATTTTTATTAGAGGGCAATATCATTTAGAAGGTATTGTCAGTGAAAAAAATATAATCTTAAACACATACCTGTAACCTCTTTCATTCCTCAGGCAAACAGCACATGTACAACAAAAGCCCACAAGTGTGTGATCATATTTACCTGTGAACCTTAGCTTTCTTTTCAAATAAGTAGTTCCTTAGCAGGTTCCAATAACCATAGTGAGCACTTTGAATCTAACAGAGAAGTGACTGAGGGCCATTTCAAGTTTAAATTACAAATGATTATTCAATATATCACATTTAATTTATTTTTTGCTTGACAGTTGGATGGTTTTACTGTGTCCCCACCCAAATCTCATCTTAAATTGTAACTCCCACAATTTCCATGTGTCATGGGAGGAACCCAGTAGGAAGGTGACTGAATTATAGGAGAGGGTCTTTACTGCACTGTTCTCATGGTAGTGAATGTGTCTCATGAGATCTGATGGTTTTAAAGGAGTTTTCCTGCACAAGCCCTCTCTTTGCTTGCTGCTATCCATGTATGATGTGGCTTGCTCCTCCTTGCCTTCTGCCATGATTGAGAGGCCTCCGCAACCATTTGGAACTGTAAGTCTATTAAACCTCTTTTTCTTCCCAGTCTCTGGTATGTCTTTATCAGCAGCATGAAAATGGACTAATACAGAGTGCTACCCTTTTAAATAACTAGGCCTTAAGTTATTAAAGGAGAATCATGGAATAAAAATTAGCTACCTTTATTAAATTGATGATTATAACAATCATTCAAATTAAAATAAAAAAGTGTTAAGATTAAATAGAACTTCAGTACAATTACATACATATTATCTGGAGAGTCAAGTACCTAGTATTGAAAATGTATGGTGCATTAATATTTGAGTTCAAATACATTTTGCTACCATATGAAAATAATATATTATTCACAACTTACACTTTTAAACTAGAGTATGTTCACATAGTAACTTTGTATTTTTAAAGTACATAACACAATATTTTTTTCATGGCTAATAGAAAAGCAAAGCACAAGCAGGTATGAATCTAATGTTATCCAGTACATTCAAGCCCTAGGTCACTAATTAAGTGCTCTACACTAGATCCAGTAATTTATTTTCTTCTCCCTCTAGTATCTGTTTTGGTTTGTATAACTTCCAATGTTTTATTCATTACTAAGAAGAATAGAAAAGCTTAACTCTTATGTGTCAAAACTGTGCATTTATCTTTTTTTTCTTCTTACTTTAAGTATTCTATTTTTTCATGCTATTCCAGAGTCTTCTGTTTTATTTTTTTCCACAATTCATAAAACAGATGTACACCTTTGATGATGTTATGACATTTTTCATACAGGCTGTCTACTAAACAAAAAGGTGCAGTAGGGAGCCGAGTTAGCTATCTAAGTATTATTCTAACATTATCTGGATAATGATCTCATTTTCCTCCCAAACATTCAAGTTCTATTTTAAATTATTTAGCCTGGTTCTTCACCTAGTCATAAGCCAGTTTGTTTTATATCATTTATTTACTCTATTGTATATATTATCATAATGACACATTCCACCAGGCTATGATTCCATATTTTTACCAATATAGCTCCAATGATAATCATATGGCTCTGATCAAATTCTTCAGAATTTCAGAAAAGTTTATTCAGTGGAATATTGGTCATTTTATATATGTGTCATTTGTACCTTTTGAAATTTTCTTGTGGCTATATGGGTAAAATGCATAACACATTTTATGTTTTATATTTTTATTGATTTATGGAAACCTAATTTGGCATTGCTATTAGTTCATTATAATGGAAAAACTCTGCAGATGTATATTTTCAGAATCAGTGGCACATTGGTTTACACCTGATAATATTAAATCCATTTACATATATAGAGACTAAAGACATGTAAGGAGGAGATGAATATCATGTAGATATAAATTTTAAAAAATAGGATAATGTGGCTCTCCAAATGTGAAAATAATTACACAAGTGTGCATTAAAAGTGATGACTGTTACACTTGAAGTTCTGGATTTTTATTATGATGTTTAAGTAACTGATCTAATATAAAACTTTATTAAAATAAATCTGACAATATTTTATTAATATATTTTGTTATAATAATAATAATGCTCATGACAGAAAATGGAAACAATACACAGAGTATAAAGTAAAACAAAAAAGTTCTATTCAGCTCCCTGTCTCACTTGTCAGAGAAACATACTGCAAACAATGTATGCATTGTGCTAGATAATATATGCATGCTAAAAATATAAATATTATATATACACACATATGCACAAGGAAATATACAAGATAGATGATAGATATACAGACAGACTTGGTGTGTATATATACATAAAATATGTTTGTATATAAATACATAATATGAAGGTAATTGTCCCATCCAGATTATTATATAAACCAATGTTTTTGCATAACATATTGTGAAAATATTTCTGCACCTGTGTATATAGATGGTTCTGATTTTTTTGAAGTCTATTAGAATTTGATTTTATGAATATGCTATAATTTATGTAATCAGTCACCCATTTTCAGAAAAGTTATTCATAGCTTTTACCATTAAAAATAATAAAACAATCCTTGCACATATATACTAATGTACTCTTGTGACCATACCTATAGAGCTACTTTACAGTGGTGGAAATTGAAGGGAAAATGTTAATTTACGTTGGACAAATTACCATCTAGGAAGGTTGAATCAATATGTAATTAAATAAACAGTATTAATGCCCATTTACATATATCCTCACCCAAAATAAACATTATTAAACTTTATTTAGAGTGATTAAATGGTAGCTCATAATTAGTTGTGATTTTATTTTGTTTATTAATAATTGATGATGAGTACATTTTAAAGTACTTATTTTCTATTGGTATTTTTCTGCAATTGCCTGAGCATCACCTTGCCTCACTGTTTCTCTACCGGATTATTCAAATTGTGATTTTTGATTTACAAGAGCTCTTAAAGAAAAATTTATTTTAACCAGAAAATATTTTTTAATGTCATTTGACACTCAAATGGTATTTTTCAATTAAATAATTTTTTAGTTGTTATTCATTAAATTGTATTTTATTTTATAGCATCTGAACCTTACAGCATCTTTCCTCAAACCAAGTGAAAAAAAAAAAAGGGATGACTCTTTCTAGTTCTCTTTGTTTTCTCGTTTTGTTTTAACAGGTTTATTAAAACCTGTTAAAAAGCTGCACACTTTTATTTTTATTTTTTACTCTTCCTGCCTAGAGACGAAACTGCATGCTTTTAAATGTACAATTTTGATAAGTTTTGAACTATGTATACATTTGTGGAATCCTCTCCACGATCAAAATAGTGAACATAACCAACACTCACAAAAATTTTCAGGTGCCCTGTTGTAATTCTCCCTTCTTGCCCCTCTATTTTCCATTGTCAGGCAACTACTGACCTTATTTCTGTCACTATAGATTAGTTTGACTTTTCTAAATTTTTATGTAAATAGAAATATGTAATATTTATGTAACATGTAAATTTTATATAATATGTAACTATTTTTATGTAAATAGTATTTTTACCTGAATACTTCCAATAAGCACAATTATTTTGAGATTCACTTATGTTGTGTGTATCAATTGTTTATTTATTTGTATTGCTGACTTGTATTTCATTGTATGGATATAGAACAGTGACATTGATTTATATCCATACAATTGGATATAATTGATACACATTTGTGTTGTTTCCAGGTTTTGATTATAGACATGCTGCCATTTCTTTTGGGTAAATGCCTAAAAGTGGAATGTCAGAATAGTAATGCAGATGTATGCTTAATATGTAAGAAACTACCAAAATGTTTCCAAAGTGTTTGCATAATTTTATAGCCAAACTAGCAGTATGTGAGAGCTCCAGTTGCTGCATAATCTTGTTAAAGTTGGTGTGGTAAGTCTTTTTAATTGTAGTCTGGTGTGTAATAGCACATTGTGGATTTAATTTGCACTTTTCTAAAAAAAAAATTGAGCTTATTTTCATGTGCATATTACCATCTGTATTTTTTTTTAATAAAATGCGTTCAAATCTTTTGCCCATTAAAAAAACTTGATAGTTTTCTCAAGTTTTGAGAATCCTTTTTATTTCTGGATACAAATCTTTTATATCCCAGACTACAGTATTTATTTTCATTCTCTTAATGAATAAAAAGCAGTTTTCTAAACTTATAAAAGCAGGAGTTTTTAATTTTGATGAAGACCAAGAATATCATTATTTTCTGTTATGGACTGTGTATTTGGTGTTATAGTTGAAAAATTCTTGCCTAACCCAATATCACAAAATTTTTCTCCAACATTTTCATCAAGAAGTTTTATAGTTACAGAATTTTGCCTTCAGTCCATTTTGAGTTAATTTTTGTTTCTAGTAGGTGGTATGAATTGACGTTTTGATTTCTTTGTTTTACCTTTTCTAAATGGATCTCAGTTTGCTACAGTACCGTGTCTTAAAAAAGCTGTCCTTTTCCTACTAAGTTCACTTTGCAAGTGGTTTAAATCTACCACCTAGCTATTAATTTTTTATTTGTTCAGCTTTTCCTTTGCTTCTTTTGTCTTATTTTTGTCTCCTTTTGGATTAACTGAGTAATTTTTAAGATTCCACTTTATATCCATTGGTAGTTCGTTAATACAACTCTTTGTTTTGTTAGTTTAAAGGTTGCTGTAGGTTTTGTGGTATACTATTTTCACTTGCCATACTCTACATTTAAGAGATATTTTGCCACTTCATGTTTACTCAAAGAATCTTACAACAATACATTTCCATCTCTTTCCTCTTAAGCTTCCTGCAATTGGCATACATTTTACATATAACAAGTACATTGTTGTTATTTTTGCATTAACAATCAATTGCCTTTTATAAGAAACAAATAGACAAACATTTTCTTGTTTTTACCCATAGAATTACCATATCTGCTTGCCCTTTATTCCTTTGTGTAGATCCAGATGTACATCTAGTATCATTATCCTTTGGTCTGAAGAACTTCATTTAACACGTCTTGTAGTGCATGAATGGTGTGATTAGTTATTTCTGCTTTTGTATATCTGAAAAACTGTTATTTGACCTTTGCTTTTGAAAGAAATTTCACTGGGCTTAGAAACATAGATTGAAAGTTTTATTTCAGTACGTTGAACATGTTCATCCACTGTCTGCTTGCTTATACAGTTTCTGATGAGAAATTTGAATCTTTCACCCCTGGGCAGCTGTTAAGATTTTCTCATCACTGCTTTTAAGCAATTTGATTTTGATGTTTCTTTTCTTTTCTTTTCTTTTTTGCTTTAACTTTTATTTTAAATTCTGGGGTATGTGTGCAGGATGAGCAGGTTTTTTACATAGGTAAACCTGTGCCATGGTGGTTTGCTGTACAGATCAACCCATCAATTAGGTATTAAGCTCAGCTTATCATGCTGAGGATAATGGCTTACAGTTCCATCTATGTCTTTGCAAAGAATGTGACCTTACAATGGCTGCATAGCATTCCTTGGTGTATAAGTACCACAGTTTCTTTACACAGTCAATCAATGATGGGTATTTGGGTTGATTCCATGTCTTTGGTATTATGAAAAGTGCTGCAGTAAACATACACATGCATGTATCTTTATAATAGAGTCATTTATATTTTCTTAGGTATGTACCCGGTAATGGGATTGCTAGGTCAAATGGTATTTTTGCTTGTAGATCTTTGAGGAAGAACCACACTGTCATCCACAATAATTGAACTAATTGACACTCTCACCAACAGTGTGTTTCTTTTTCTAACTGGTGTGAGATGGTATCTCATTGTGGTTTTGATATGCATTTCTCTAATGATAAGTGATGTTGAGATTTTTTTCATATGTTTGTTGGTCACATAAA
>NW_016107469.1:3664764-3670272 GCF_001604975.1 Cebus imitator
AGGCACGTACCACCATGCCCAGCTAATTTTTTGTATTTTTAGTAGAGACGGGGTTTCACCATGTTGACCAGGATGGTCTCGATCTCTTGACCTCGTGATCCGCCCACCTCGGCCTCCCAAAGTGCTGGGATTACAGGCTTGAGCCACGGTAAATGGCTTCTTTTGAGAAGTGTCTGCTCATGTCCTTGCCTATTTTTAAATGGAGGGGTATGTTTTTTATTGTAAATTTGTTTAAGTTACTTATAGACTCTGAATATGAGCCCTTTGTCTGATGGATAGATTGCAAAATTTTTTACCATTCTGTAGGTTGTCTGTTCATTCTGATGGTAGTTTCTTTGCTGTGCAGAAGCTCTTTAGTTTAATTAGATCCAATTAATCAATTTTTGCTTTTGTTGCAATTACTTTTGACATTTTCATTATGAAATCTTGGCTGGTGCCTATGTCCTACATGGTATTGCCTTGAATTTCTCCTAGGAGTTTTATAGTTTGGTGTTATACATTAAAGTCTTTAATCCATCTTGAGATAATGTTTGTATAAAGTGTAAGGAAAGGTCCAGTTTCAATTTTCTGCACATGGCTAGCCAGTTCTCTGAGCACCATTATTAGATAGGGAATCATTTCCCCATTGCTTGTTTTTGTCAGGTTTGTCAACAATCAGATGGTTGTAGATGTGTGGTCTTATTTCTGAGTTCTCTATTCTTTTCCATTGGTGTATGTGTCTGTTTTTGTACTAGTACCATGATGTTTTGTTTAATGTAGCATTGTAGTATAGTTTAAAGTCAGGTAACATAATGCTTCCAGTTTTGTTCCCTTTGCTTAGAATTTTTCTGGCTATTTGGGCCCTTTTTTCTGATGTTGTTCCATATGAATTTTAAAATAGTTTTCTCTCATTCTGTGAAAAATGTTCATGGTAGTTTAATGGGAATAACATTGAATCTATAAATTACTTTGTGCACTATGGCCATTTTTATGATATTGATTCTTCTTATCCATGAGCATGGAATGTTTTTCCATTTATTCATGTCCTCTCTGATTTTCTTGAACAGTGGTTTGCAGTTCTCCTTGAAGTGGTCCTTTGCTTCCCTTGTTAGCCGTAATACTAGATATTTTATTCTATTTCTAGCAATTGTGGATGGGAATTAATTCATGATTTGGCTGACTGCTTGCCTGCTGTTGGTGTACAGGAATGCTAGTGATTTTTGCAGATTGATTCCATATTTTGAGACTTTGCTAACTTTGATTATCAAATTTAGAAACTTTTGGGCTGAGACAATGGAGTTTTCTAGACAAAGATAGGATTATGATATAGGATTATGTCACCTGCAAACAAAGATAATTTGACTTCCTTGCTTCCTATTTGAATATCCTTTATTTTTTTCTCTTGCCTAATTGCTTCAGTCAGAACTTCCAATAACTTGTTGAATAGAAGTGGTGAGAGAGGACATACTTTCTTTGTGCCTTTTTTCAAGAGGAATGCTTCCAGATTTTGCCCATTCAGTATGATACTGGCTGCGGGTTTCTCATACATGGCTCTTATTATTTTGGGATAAGTTTCTTCAATGCCTAGTTTTTGAGAGATTTTAACATGAAGGATATTGAATTTTATCAAAGGATTTTTCTGTGTTTATTAAGATAGGCATGTGGATTTTGTCCTTGTGCTGTATTGCAACTATTAAGATGATAAAAAGGTTTTGTCTTTTATTCTGTTGATGTGATGCATGAGATTTATTAATTTGCATATGTAGAATCATCCTTGCATCCTGAGGATGAAACCAAATTGATCATGGTAGATAAGCTTTTTGATGTGCTGCTGGATTTGGTTTGCCAGTATTTTACTGAGGATCTCTGCATCAATGTTCATTAAGGATATTGGTGTAAGCTTTCCTTTTTTGTTTTATCTTTGCCAGGTTTTGGTATCAGGACGATTCTGGCCTCATAAAATGAGTTAGGGATGGGTCTCTCTTTTTTAATTGTTTGAAACACTTTCAGTAGAAATGGTTCCAGCTCTTCTTTGTGCCTCTCAAAGAATTCAACAGTAAATTTGTCTGGTCTTGAGCTTATTTTTTTGCTTAGTAGGTTGTTTATTCCTGCCTCAATTTCAGAACTTGTTATTGTTATTCAGGGATTCAATTTCATGCTACTTCTGTCTTGAGAGGGTGTATGTGTCCAGGAATGTATCCATTTCTTCTTAGACTTTCTAGTTTGTTTGCAAAGATGTATTTATAGTATTCTCTAATGGTTGGTTGTATTTTTGTGGTGTCAGTGGTAATATCCCTCTTATTATTTCTGATTGTGTCTATTTGATTATTCTCTCTTCTTCTTTATTAGTCTAGCTGAGGGGTCTACCTATTTTATTTTATTTTTTTCAGAAAAACAGCTCCAAGATTTGTTGATTTTTTGAAGTATTTTTAGTGTCTCTATTACCTTCATTATGCCTTGATTTTAGTTATTTTTCTTCTCCTTGCTTTGGCGTTTGTTTGCTCTTGTTTCTCTAGTTCTTTTGTGAATGTTAGGTTGTCAACTTGAGATCTTTCTAGTTTTTTGATGTGAGCATTTAGTGCTATAAATTTCCCTCTTAACACTGCTTTAGCTGTGTTCCAAAGATGCTGGTGCATTTTCTCTTTGTTGTCATTACTTTCAAATAACTTCTTGATTTGTGTCTTAATTTCATTACTTACCCAGTAGTCATTCAGGAGCAGGCTGTTCCAATATACATGTAGTTGTATAGTTTTCAGCGTGTTTCTTCATCATGAGTTCTAATTTGATTGTGCTGTGGTCTGAGACACTGTTATGATTTCTGTTATTTTGCCTTTGCTGAGGAGTGTTTTACTCAAATTATATGATCAATTTTAGAGTAACTGCCATGTAGCAATGACAAGAATGTGTATTCTGTTGGTTTTGAGTGGAGAGTTCTGTGGATACCTATCAGGTCCAGGTGGTCCAGAGCTGAGTTCAAATTCTGAAAATCTTTGTTAATTTTTTATCTTGATGATCTGTCTAATATTGTCAGTGGGGTATTAAAATCTCCCACAGAAAGGAGTTAGGTAGCTTGTCTTAGGTAGATAACAATGGAAGGGTCCTGGAGAGCCCATGGCCCATTAATCATTGTCTCATTCCTACATAACATAAAAAGCACCCTGGGAAAAAATTCAAGCTGCAAGCACAGATAAGGAAACTAGCACAGGGTATTGTGCCTGGAGACATGTCCATGGCTGAAGATAGAAAACACCTTTAGCCCATTTGGATAAAGACTTGTATAAATGTCCAGTTAATTCAGATAAGGGATCAAGGCCTGGTATAGAAATGCCTTTGTCTTTTGTATAGTCAGTGGATTCCCAGGAAAAGTTTCTTCTCCTTTTGCAAGCATGGGCACAGTGGGCTCCACTGTGTTCTGGTGGGTGCTTTCCTTTCCTTTATTAAGGCTATTAATCAAGCATCTGTGAATTATCACTTCAGCTCCTGATTGGTCCTGGTCCAAGGTCCCAGGCCAAGCTCAGTCATGCATTTGCCAAGGCAGCCCGTAGACTAAACACATTTATTTCTCTTCCCAGTCGAAAAAACCCTTGACCCCAGCCTCTTAGTGAGTATTCCCATTTGAGACTTCCTCTCTGCTGGCAGAGAGCTTTTTTCTTTCACTTACTAAACTTTCACTCTAACCTTACCTTTGTGTCCACTCTCTTAATTGTCTTGGACGTAGGACAAAGAACTCCAGGCATTATCTCAGACAAGAAAAGATTACATCTTTGTACATTGGCCGGGAAGAAGAGAACTTATCAGAAGGATGAACAGGAGTGGACCTTTAATGTTAACTCTTTACTTTCATTTCTGAGACTTCTTGTCTATTCCAATCTAGTTTCTTTCATGGAGGGCCTAAGCTGTCATGTGGGATTGGAAGAAGGTTCTAGGGCAACTAAAGATTCCTGGTTGGGGCTACACTCCAGTGTTATCTGAAGGCCCTTAGACTAACTGCAGTCCTTGACAGCCAGTCAGGGTGTTGGCACAAGGACTTCCAGTCTTTTCCTGTAGCATTTTCCTTCTTTCCTTTTGCAGCTATGTGTCTCCTATCCCTTTTTCATATACAATGTTGCAGGTGTTTTTGCAACCTACAAACATAGTCTTGCTGGGTAGAATCAGTTGGTTTCTTAGTAATCAGGAATGTAATTCAAAGAGTTGTTTTGGTGATTTCCTAGAAACGGGGAATTCAAGATTTCAGTTGAAGTATTTATCTAGTAAGGTCCCTTTTATCTCTCAATGATGGACATTTATAGCACCATATCAGAAGATACTTCATCCCAAGTTTATCCTCCTCTCCATTTGGATTATTTCCTTCGTATGAGAGTTAAGCATTTTCCAATAAATTTAAACAGTTTTTTTTTATGAGACAAGTTAATTTTCTCATGCTGGGAGGCATGCTATAAGGACAGGCTATCAAACGCCAAAACTCTCTAATTTTTGCCTGAAAAGAATTTGAAGTCAGTATTTACCTAACATTTCTAGCCTACAGCGCCACCTAGTGAAACAGGATGTTCCTCCGTGGGGAGATGTGACACTCTCTGTCCCAAACCTCTAGTCTCCCATTTCTTTTCCATTTTTGTCTTCTATCAGTGATCAGACCCCATGTCCAATTTGTAGACAGAAAAACTCTACTTTCAACAGTCAGGAGGAAGACATTTTGATAAGACAGATCTTGGCTTCAATACTGTTCCCATCAAAGGAGGGGCAGCCACTCAATTTTTACACTCGTCAAGGCACCTGTTTTGCATTCAATTGCACTGGAATTTAAACAAAGTGAGTTTACATTTAGAAGTTATTCAGTCCCATTCTTTGGGATTTTGAAATTTTTTTTGCTGGTACCATAGCAAGGGAATCCAGAAATGGTGTTAGGACACTCCCTCCATTAAAAAGTCTTGTCCAGGTCCAGCTACTACATAATCTCTCCCAAGCCTCTGGAGTACCTTGGGAGCCTTCTAAGCTAGGTGGGTCTAGGAATCCAGCAGGGCAGAGCGCTAAGGTTTCGAGCAGGTAAGTATGAATAAATCCTGCTGACTAGCTTTTCTGGGACCATGGATAAAAGGTCACACTTGAATCCATGGGGAGGCACTTACAGCAGTCACTGGGACCCAGAGGAGAAGGGGAGGAGGAGAATGGGAAACTCTCTTTATCCCTACGCCCTAAGTCACACAAATGGGAAGAAGGGGAATAAGGGACGCACTGTCTCCCCCTCTCGTGTCTTCCCCTCTCTCTCTAGATGAGTAACAAACCATCTGCAGTTAGTATTCTCCTTGAGTGTGTCTTGAATCACTAGAACCCCTTTGACCCTAAGACTCTGAAAAGAAAATGGCTTGTATTCTATTGCTCAGGGGCATGGCCTTGTTATCATCTTGGGGATATACAAACCTGGGTTTCTGAGGGAAGTCTTGATTTCTGTACTATTCAACAACTAGATCTTTTCTGTAAGTGGGAAGGCAAGTGGCCCGAGGTTCCCGACATACAGGCTTTTTTTTTTTT
>NW_016107469.1:3670347-3784741 GCF_001604975.1 Cebus imitator
AATCTTTATAAACATTGTACAGTTGACCCTGCTCCTTTGGCAGCCATGTCAGGCAAGCCTACAAAGGATGATTACCCAAAGTCAGAGAGACAAACCATTGAGGAACTCTAAAATGCAACTTCTAGATTCCCTGCCTGCCCCACTTATTGGCCGCTGCCAATAGCCAAATCATTAGCTCCTCTGGTTGTGCCACTCAAGAAATTGCCAACTTTGCTCTTGCCCCTGCAGGAAATGCCTGATGGGCATGGTGTTACTAGGATTCAAGTTCCCTTTTCATTGCAGGGCCTTATGGGGACCTAGGCAAGTTCTCTAATGACCTTGATAAATACAAAGAAGCTTTTCAAAATTTAACCCAAGTGTTTAATCTAACGTGGAGAGATACTATGCTACTTTTAAGCCAAACCCTAACTGTAGCAGAAAAGCAGGCAGCCTCACAGGCAGCAAAAACATTAGGAGATAAACATTGTATCTTCTATAGCCAGTCTGAAAGTCTTACTGGAAGAAGTCTAAAATAACAGAAGGTGAGAAAGAGACAGGATCCCCATTCCCAACAGAAAGAGAAACAGTGCCCCTTGAAAACCCTAATTACAGCCCTAGTAATCACATAGATAAGCAGAAAACACTTTCTGATTTCTATTTTAAAAGGCTTGCAAAGAACCAGAACCAAACATCTTAATTACTCTAAACTGTTTTTGTTGAACCAAAAACCAGATGGAAATTCCCCTGCCTTTTTGGAAAGGCTGAAAAGAGATTTAGTGAAACACAACTTTGTCTCCCAATTCAATAAAAAAGAAAAAAAAAAAATTCATTACTCAGGAAGCCCTTGATATCAGAAGGAAGTTCCTGAAACAGGTTCTATGTAAAGATATTACTAGTTTTCTCACCCTCAAGTTGAAACTTTGCAATATGTAAATAATATTCTCCTCTGCACCCCAACTGAGGGGATCTCAGGAAGCTACTAATACTCTCCTCAATGACTTAGCAGAAAGGGAATATGGGGTCTCAAATTCTTAAGCTAAGTTCTGTCAAACTTCAGGAAGGCACCTAGGTCTAGCCTGGTGAAAAGGAATCAAAACACCAAATACCTCAGAAAAGAAGCCGAAGCAGCTAGAACTCACTCCCTAACTTGGGAAACTAAAACATAAAAGACTTCAACCAGCGAAAGCAAGCCTTACTTAAAGCATAAGCCCTCTGTCTTCCTAAAGGGAAGGAATTTAATCTCTATGTATCAGAAAGGAAGGAAATAGCCCTGGGAGTTTTGGCTGAGGCTTGACGTCCAGCTCAACAACCAGGGGTTTAACCTTGGGGAGTAAGTTACCTGTTTGCACCCAACATAGTATAGCAGGGCTGCTGCCCTCTAAGGGAAGTCTCTGGCTAACAAACAACTGCCTCCTCAAATGTCAAGCTTTGCTGCTAGAAGGATCTGCAGTCCAGCAAAAACAACAACAACAAAAAAAACCCAAAAACCTGCCCTTGCCTGAACCTAGCCAATTTTTCCCAGAGTAAACTAGAGAACTTGAACATGATTGAGAACAGGTAGTGGTGCAAACCGGTAAAATAAATGATAAGAATCACTGTTTATCTTCTTTGTAAAGTTTTAATTAATGAAAAAGAATTATCTCAACGTATGCTCAGCTTAATCAAAGGTGGATATCCAAACTATGAATATATTTAAAAGTCCTATATGTATTTCTCTTCAAAAGCTCGTTTTATCTGGAAGAGGTTTCTTTCTCAGTCATTTGAATTACTTTTCTCCACTGTCTTGCCACTCTTAATGTGTGCATAAAAGACCCTAGAATAATTTCTGGTGGCCCGGGACTCCTTGGAAGAATATAAAAGGAGCCATATAGAAGTATCCATGCCACTAACTATGCTGGAAGCAGTCAAACTTTATCTACACCTAGAAAATAATTAAAACAACTTACCAGGTTTTACAATCAAGTGAAAAATTGCTAAGAACTACCATTATGATATGTAATAAAAACTCCTGGAAATAAATTTACTTGCAAGGTTTCCAACAACAGAAAATGTGTTTATAGTAAAAGAGTATAAAAAGTCATGGAAATGTATATTTTGCCTAGAGATAAATAATTGTCTTAAATTAGATAAAGAAGGTTTGAGCAAATTGCGAAAAAAATGTAAAAATTAATCTTGCAAAAGAAGTTCTGTGTGTGAACATACTGACTTAATTCAAAAGGGTTATAAAAGGTCTGTGAAAAATCTTGCCTCATCATCAAACTGGTTAAGATTAAATAGAATTGTATATAAAGTTTCATTAAAAGTGAAGATAACATTAATTGTAAGCTAATGCAAGGGTGAAATTTAGCTTTCTCTCTCCTCAGCAGGATTTTCATGTAATAATAAGGGCTAATGAACATTTTTGCTTTTTCAAATTCTTTTTTTTTTTTTTTTTTTTTTTTTTTTTGAGACGGAGTTTCGCTCTTGTTACCCAGGCTGGAGTGCAATGGCGCGATCTCGGCTCACCGCAGCCTCCGCCTCCTGGGTTCAGGCAATTCTCCTGCCTCAGCCTCCTGAGTAGCTGGGATTACAGGCATGCGCCACCAGGCCCAGCTGATTTTTTTTTTGTATTTTTAGTAGAGACGGGGTTTCACCATGTTGACCAGGATGGTCTCGATCTCTTGACCTCGTAATCCACCCACCTCGGCCTCCCAAAGTGCTGGGATTACAGGCGTGAGCCACCGCGCCCGGTGCTTTTTCAAATTCTTAAGTCATCATTTTGGCAAAATAAATGACTTATGGCAACTTAAAATTCAATTTAATGATATCAAGTGTTATAAACCTCCAACATATGCAGCAGACTTCCAAAAATCAAATTTCAGTTTCAAGGTTGTCGTACTTGATGCCTAGCTTTTGTGTGCTGCAGAGGGCCCCTGGAATATCCAGAAGAGATGTAAACAAGATTATTTCACATGTATAGGTATATGGGATTGCCAGTGTGATATCTAATATTCTTCAGGTAATATTTTAGTGACTAATATTAACATATGTTCCAAAACTCTATGGGATGTCTAAGGTTCTAATGTCTAAATATGTGCTATCAATCACAATTAAGGTTACTATGCTGGGTTATTGTAAACCACAAAAATAACCAAATTTCTTTGTCAGTTGTGTTTCTGACTGTATCCTAATTGGACATTGTGTCATTTACAGACAATCATTGTCTTGTTTTAATTCTCTTCAAAAGATGGCTTATAATCAAACTGTGGGATTTTAACAGGTTCTCTCAAATACAGGTTTCTCATAACAGAAAAATGTACAGAACTCTTGAAACGCTAAAATGTTTATGAATATCAAGTAGAACATGTGTTCATGAAATGGACTAAACTAATAAAAAACAGAAGCAAGTTTTTCACTGTTGCCTGGAACATTGCTGATCCTTATTTTATGTTTCAGAGTCAAGGACACTCTTAAAAGCTTTTAACAACTGGGGAAGTTATACTCTTGTAATCAAGATTCGAAACATTATTTGTTTCTCCCTGCCTAGTTTCTCCATAATTTGGAAAGTAGTTATAAGTGTTCTTGAATTACAACAATATAGTTGTTTGCATCAGTGCAGCAAGAATCCATTTTCTTTTGCAACAAAACACAAATGGAAAAGCTGGTTATTTTTCCAAGGCTTTGACTAGAAAGGTGTGCTTCCCTTTAAGCAATCAACCTTGACTTGCGGAGCCAGTAAAACCCCCTTGAGAAAACTGGCCTCATACCTGTCTGCACAGTCCTATCATAAGTTGTTTTTAACAAAAATGAGGACTGGAGAGAAAGAAATTATGTTTTAAAACTTTTCATGCATCTATCATTAACTTCCAGTCTCATTATTTTTAACTTTTTGCCTGCATTTTAAAATAATCATGCTTATTTGTGTGAGCCAACCAGCAATCTCCAGCTACGGCTCAGTGGAGACCGAAAGAGATGGGTAATGTAAAAATCTGGATCAATATTCTAGTCTAAGCAACTATTCTGCAGATCTTGCTGGGTAATAAAAATAAATAGGGTTCCCATAACCCAAAAGTGTCTTTGGAAGGATAAAATTAAGAAAGCTAACCAGAGCTAAGCCCCATGCACTCAAACCTTAGCAAGCATAACTATAGCCACTAGTTATCAAAATGTGTCAGCAGCCTCATGATTTTTAAGCGGTCCTCACCTGCTTTGTCTCATTTTAATATATATCCTCTAATAACCCAAATTGTTTCTTTTCACATAGAGGCTATCAAGCTCCAAATGGTGATGCAAACGGAACAATGCATGAATGCACCTTTCTTCTGAGGACCCTTAACACAACCCCAAAGGAATCCTAGCTGCTGTTCTCTACACAACTCCCCTCTCCAGCAGAAAGTAAGCAGAAAGATCAATAAAACAAGTGAGCATCTCCACTCCTGAGGTGAGAATGAAAGGAGTTAGGTAGCTTGCCTTAGGCTGATAAGAAGGGAAGGGTCCCAAAGAGCCCCCAGCCCATGGGTTAGTGCCTCTTCCCCACATAACTCAAAAAGTAGCCAGGAAGAAATATTCAAGCTGCAGGCACAGATAAGAGAACTAGCACAGGATGTTGTAACCTAGAGACATGTCCAAGGCTGCACAGATAGAAAAAACCTCTGGCCCATTTGGATAAAAACTTGCACAAACCTCCAGCTCACTCAGATAGGGGACAAAGCTTGCCATAGAAAATGTCTTTGTCCTTTGTATTGTCCATGACCTCCCAGGATGTTTCTTCTCCTTTTGTGAGCATGGGAACAGTGGGATCCAGTGGGCACTCTACTTTCCTTTATTAGGACTATAAGTCTGGCTTCTATGAATCATCATTTCAGCCCCTGATTTGTCCTGTGCCAAGCTTCCATTTCAGCTTCTAAAGGCCCTGGGCCAAGCTGAGCAGCCTCTATGAATCATCACTTCAGCTCCTGATTGGTCCTGGGCCAAGGTTCTGGACCAAGCTGAGTTAGCATTCCCCCAAGACAGCCTACAGACAAAGCACATTTCTTCCTCTTTCCAGTCCTGTCCAGATCGCCTAGACTCTCCAGAGCCAGCAGGATGGAAAGATTAAATTGGCTGAACCTCAGAAATGGCGGCAATCCCTCCCCTCCAGGGGCTCCATCCCAGGGAGAGATCAGAGTTCTGTGTTATAACTCTGGCTGCTGTTGCTGAAATTTCCGCAGGGAGGTCTTACCCAGTGAGGAGGGATGAATCAGGGTCCCACTTAAAGAAGCAGTCTGGCGACGATCTGGCACAGCAGCTGTATTGCTTTGTGGGGAACTCCTCCCAGTCTAGATGACATGGCATCCCCAGAGCGGGTGGGCTAGAATGGCTGACTCAAACCACAGAGATGGTGGCCACCCCTCCCTCTGAGAACTTGGCCCATCTCAGTCTTCAGCCTGCTGTCAGTGGCTGTCTCGAATTCCAAGCCAGTGGATCTTAACTTTTGAGATGCTGTGAGAGTGGCACCCATAGAATGAAACCACTAGGCTGCTGGGATTCAACCTCCTTCCCAGGGGAATGCACAGATGAATCTGCCACCTTGCCAGAATTCCTGGGGCCAGAGTATGCAAAACAACTCCAGGGTCTCTGTGCGTGCTCAAGTGGCTGCTCCACTGAGACTACACAGCTCTGTGCTTTGGACCCAAGACCCTCATGGTGTGGGCCCACGAGGGGAATCTCCTTACCTGTATGATCCAAAGATCCATGTGCTAAGTGTGGTTTCCCAGATGGGGTCACACAATCACTCACCACCTCCTTTGGCTGGGGATGGGAGCAACCCGGCTCTGTGCCACTCCCAGGTGGGTTATCCTCCCACTCTACTTTTCCTCCCTCTCCGTGGGTCAAGCTGTCCGACCAGCCAGTAGTCAGTCCCAGTGGAAGAACCTGGACACCTCAGTTGAAGGTACAGAATTCACTTGCTATTTTCTTTCCTCTTCGTGAGAGCCATCGACTATAGCTGCTTCAAATCAAGCCATCTTGGCCGGAGTTGTTACTTTTGTTTAGAGTTTGTTTAGATTCCTTGATCTCTGAGAGTAGAATTTGTGTAAAATTTGCAGCAATTTAATCATTAATTCACCAGGCAATTTTTCTGCCCTACTTTTTTTATGGACTCCATTTGAACATTTATTTGGCTGCTTGAAACCGTATCATAGCTCATGGATATGGTGTTAATTTTTCCATCTTTTTAATCTTTTTTAATTTTAGTAGTTTCTATTGCTGTCTTCAGGTTAACTAATCTTTTCTTCTGAATATTAGTATACCTTCAGCCCATGCAGCACATTTTAATCATTTCAGACATTGCAGATTTTATCATTAGCAGGTCAAATAGGGTCTTTTAAAAACACATTTCTTCCATTTCTCTACTTAACATATGCAGTCTTTCCTGTAACTTCTTGAAGATATAGAATACGGTCTTGTTAACTGACTATTCTTATCTGCTAGTTTTATAATCTGAGTCATTTCTGGTGTGGAATTGAGTTTTCTTCTAATTATGGGTTATATCTTTATATTTCTTTGCATGTCTTGAAATTGTATTACATGTCAGACATTGTAAGTATTTCCTTTTAGAGTGATGCACAATTTTGTACTTTTAAAAATATTCTTGAGCTTTGGTCTGGAATGCAGTTAAATGACAGACACACTTTGATCTTTTGGGGTCTTGCTTTTCAGCTTAATAAGGCAGAATTAGAACGTGTTTATTTAGTCTGGGATTATGTTTTTCTTTTTTTCCAAGTACTAGGTAAGTCAACTCTTAGTATTGTAATCAATGTACCATGAGTTACGTGCTTTTTTACTCTAGCTGGTAGAAATAGGCAAAATAACAGACCCTGCCAGGGCTGAGTACTGTTTGCTATCATCATTTTATCTTTCTTCTCACCAGTACTCTGCATTGCAAACTCCAGCTGCCTTGGTTTTCCTGGACTCATTCTTATCTTCTCAACTCAGGGTATCTACTGGATTCTGATTGTGTTCCCCTTCCCTGAAAGCTTTCCCAAAGCACTAGACTGGGGCAGTCACGGAGCTCACTACAATTGTAGAAACCACTGTCTTTCAATACCTGATGATCAATGCCCTTCATTGTCTTTGTTTTACTTGTTTTGTTCACTTTTAAGTTGTTTTAGACAGAAAAATGAATCTAATCCTTGATATTACATTTCGATTGATTAAAGTTTCCAGTTTGATGTTTAAAGTTTTTCTTTTTTCTTTTTTGGTTTTAAATACAATTAATTCACATGACAACTTTGCAGATGGAGGAACTGTTATTTGTACTGTCCTTTTCTAGAAATGGAAACTAAGGCTCAAAGAAGTTAAGCGTCTTGTCCAAGATCACACACACAAGAAGAAAGGAACAGAGGCAGGATTTGAACCTAGCCTCCTCTAGCTTCAGAACATTCTACAACCTAAGTCCATACTCTGAAAGGACAAAATTGGAAAGCATGAATTCGTGAGTGAGGAAGGAGCTGAAGGAACAAAGACAGAAAATTGCCCCATGAGCTCAGTGCTCAGTGGTAAACTTAAAGAGGAGGCTAGAAGTAATATTACCACACAGCTGTGTCTAACTCCCAGGACATTTAACCCAAAGGTATTCACACTACCAGAGAAGCTGAATCCCAGGATCTTTGTAACCTGGGCCATGACTAGGGTATTTCCCTCATCCTGGTGCCAAAAGAAAGGGAGGTCTTCACCCTCTTCCTGTTTGCCATGTGTGTGTGTGTGTGTGTGTGTTGGTGATCCTTCCCACCTGGCAGCACATGAACAAAACCAACAAGATGAACAAAGGCATTTATCTCTGCTATGGGAACCTCTCTGGAATCCCAGTTCCTCCTCTCAGACTTGTATAATGATGAGTCCATCAACTGGATACCAACTTTATCTTTGCAGGGCTACTTTTCTTTTGTTTCCCTATTAGTCCTAAGTTAATCCCTATAGCAGATACTGTTAGTTGTTCTTCTACATCTATTGGCCCTTCTTTTTTTAGTTACAAAACCGCTAAATCTGAGCTAAGATCAAGACAATCCCAAATAAAGGCATTTTTCAGCCTCCTTTATAGCTAGGTGTGACATTAAGACTGTGGGAAAATGAGATTTAAGGGGAAGCAATGTGTGCAAATTCCAGGTTATGCCTTCCAATCCCATTCTCTATTGTCCTGCTGGTTGGAATAGAGATCCAGCTCATGAGGTCTTCATCTATGAAAGTCAGGGAAATGCTCTTAGAAATGATGGAAGTAAAGACAGAGGAAACCTGGGTTCTTAGCACTGAAGCTGCTCTATCAGCTTTTGGTTGCTTTTACTCAGACTGGCACATCAGAAATAAACTATTATTTTGCTTAAGTCACTGTAATTTTTGGGTCTCTGATATTAATGAATACACCATCATCTTTTCCTCTTATGAGTTGCTTTTTTTAATTTTTAGGTTTTTTTTCAATAGGTTTTTGTGGAACAGGCGGTGCTTTGTTACATGTGTAAGTTCTTCAGTGGTGATTCCTGAGATTTTGCTGTACTCATCACCTGAGCAGTGTGCGATGTACCCAATGTGTAGTGTTGGTATGCCTAGCCACCCCTCACCCATTCCCCTGAGTTTTCGGAGTCCAATGTATCATCCTTACGCCTCTGTGACCTCATAGCTTAGCTTCCACATATGAGAGAA
Source organism: Cebus imitator (assembly GCF_001604975.1). Lineage (NCBI taxonomy): Eukaryota > Metazoa > Chordata > Mammalia > Primates > Cebidae > Cebus > Cebus imitator. Next base: position 3,678,982 of record NW_016107469.1, read on the forward strand.
CATGCGATGTTTGGTTTCCCATTCCTGAGTTGCCTCACTTAGAATAATAGTCTTCAATTCCATCCAGATTGTTGTAAATGCCATTATTTTGTTTCTTCCTATGGCTGAGTAGCATTCTATGGTATATATATTTACCACATTTTCATTATCCACTTGTTGATTGATGAGCACTTGGGCTGGTTTCATATTTTTGCAATTGCAAATTGTGCTGCTATGATCATGCATGTGCAAGTAACTTTTTCGTATAATGACTTACTTTCTTCTGGATAGATACTAGTAGTGAGATTACTGGATATAATGGTATATCTATTTTTAGTTCTGTTTTCCATAGTGGTTTTAATAGTTTACATTCCCACCAACAGTGCAAAAGTGTTTGCTTTTCACCGCATCCCTTTTCGCCGCATTCCATTTCCACAATGGAAAAAAGCATTTTTCCATTGTGTTTCTTGGCCATTTGTATATCTACATTTGAGAATTGGCTACTCATGTCCTTAGCCCATTTTTGATGATTTTTTTTTTCCTTGCTGATTTCTTTTAGTTCTTTGTAGATTCTGAATATTACTTGTTTGTCAGATGTATACACTGTGAAAAATTTCTCCCACCCTGTGGTCTTTCTGCTAACGCTGCTATCTATTTTGCTGTGCAGAAGCTTTTTTGTTTAATTAAATTATTGATCTAACATTTATGTAGGCATTGCAAATGAGTTAGAGATTCAGCTCAATTTTTTTCTAAGCCCCAAACCAGTTGTACCATTACTACATTAAGGCTTCCAATATTAAAATAAAAATAATTTTTAAAAGATAGTTATATAAATGGGGAGGTAAGGAAATTTTAAAAAATGTCCATTACAATAATAATAAAAATGATTGCGAACCATTTTTCAATGATCACCAAAGACAGTGAGAAGTCACCACTAACACACAAGTCAAATCTCAAGCAGCATTCTTACTGGAGAAAGGAGAGGAGTGTGAAAGTGAAATGGAGAAAAATGCAGGTAAAAATGGCTATGGGTATAATTCCCCTAAAAGAGGAGGTTAAAGTCAGAGCTGCACAAAACTCTCACCATCCAGGCTATCCAGGTCATTCTTTGTCTTGGGTGGCACGGTCAGACACACCATCTGGATCACATTGATCATGGTGAAGCTGGACTCAAAGAAACTAGAAGCCCGGGGGGCTGAACTCAGTTCTATGTATTTTGCTTGGAGCAGACAAAATTATTTGTTCCTTTTATTTCTGAATTCATTCACAATTTTTTATGGATACATAATAACTGTACATATTTGTGAGGTACATGCGATAATTTGATACATGTATGAAACATGTAAAAATCAGATGAGGGTAATTTGTATATCTGTCACTTTAAAAATGTATTTCTTTGTGTTGGGAACATTTTGAATCTTTTAAATTTTCAAAATATACAACAGATTATTAACTATGCCACCCTAATACACTACTAAACAATAGAGTTCATTCCTTCTATATAACTGAATTTTTGTACCTATTAACTAACCTTTCTTTATTCCCTTCCCCAAACATATTTCCTAGCCTCTGGTAACCATCATTCAGCCTTCTACTTCCATTATATCAACTTATTTATTTCCCACATATAAATAAGAACATGTGACATTTGTTTTCAGTGCCTGGCATATTACACTTAATATCATGACTTCCAGTTTCACCTGTGTTGATGAAAATGACAGGATATCATTCTTTTCATGGCTGAATAGTATTATATTGTGTATGTATACCACATTTTCTTTAGGCATTGATCCATTGATAGACTATTCACCACATTTCTTAATGGGATATTTTAACTTAAAAACATCTTAAAGTCTTACTACTCTTGAAAAATTAAATTTATAACAATGAATTCACTTTCCCACATAAAAATATTTTGATAGGCCTCTTCATTTTAATTTACACAATCCTGTTAGGTTCCTGGCCTTTATAGGCAGTTAAATTTGCACCACTGGGTTAGTGAGGGGGGGAGTGTGTTTAAAGTGGGTTAATCACAGAGATAGAGCACTATTTAGTGGCACTGTGAGAAAAGGGCCATCATCATCCATACCCTAGAATGGTAAATCCACCAACATCTTGCATCACACACCTGGAAAAGCCACAGGCACTCAACGTCAGGCTGTCAAAGCAGCCACAAGTGATGTACCCTGCAGAGTCACAGGGGCAGAGCTGCCCAAGGCTGTGGGAGCCTACTTCTTGCATCAGCATGCCCTGGATGTGAGACGTGAAGTCAAAGGAAATCATTTCAAAGCTGTACGATGTAATGACTGCTCCACTGGGTTTCAGACTTTCATGTGGCCTGTGGTCCCTTTGTTTTGGTTAATTTCTCCCATTAGAAATCATAATATTTACCCAATGCCTGTACCTTTATTGCACCTTGGAAGTACTTAACTTCTTTTTGATTTTACAGGCTTACAGGTGAAAAGGACTTTTTCTCAAATGAAACTTTGGACCTAGACTTTTGGGTTAAGGTTGGAATAAGACTTTGGGGAGCTATTGGGAAAGCAAGATTGGTTTTGAAATGTAAAAAGACATGAGATTTGGAAGGGGCCAGAAGAAGAAAGATATGATTTCACTCTTTGTGCCCACCCAAATCTCCTCTAGAGCTGTAATATCCATGTGTCAATGGAAAAATCAAGTGGAAGGTGATTGGATCTTTGTGGCAGTTTTCCCCAGGGTGTTTTTATGATAGTGAGGGAGTTCTTAAAAATGGCAGTTTCCCCTGCTCTCTCTCTCCTGTAGCCATGTAAGATGTGCCTTCCTTTTCCTTCACCTTCTGCCATGATTGTAAGTTCCCTGAGGTCTCCCCAGCCATGCAGAACTGTGAATCAATTAAGCATTCTTTGTTTATAAATTCCCCAGTCTCAAGTAGTATCTTCATAACAGTGTGGAAACTGACTAATACACCCAACATCTGTTATCATTAGAGAAATGAAAATCAAAGCCACAGTGAGATAACCATTTCATAATGCCCAAAGGAGATTTAATTGACTCACAGTTCTGCATGACGGGAGAAACCATGCAGAATACATGAATACATGAAAAATACAATGGGTGTTACTAAAAAGTCAAAAAATAACAGATGCTGGTGAGGTTGTGGAGAAAAGGGAACACTTCCACCCTGCTGGTGGGAGTGTAAATTAATTTAGTCATTGTGAAAAGCTGTGTAGCAATTACTCAAAAACTTAAAACAGAATTACCATGCTAGCTGGACTAACAAAGAAAAATATAAATATTTAAATAAACACAATTAAAAATTACAAAGAAGATGTTTCCACTGACCCCAAAGAAATAGAAATAATTATCAGAGACTTCTATTAACACCTTTATGCCCACAAACTAGAAAATCTAGAAAAAGTGCTCTGCCTTTCATGAAGAGATCTGATTGTCACACATTCTTTGAACTTAATCCTCCGAGGAACTGAAGGAGTGACTGATGTGAAGAAATCTGGACTTCTGAAATATCCTTCTGGCAGCAGCAGAGTTGAGGATAAACTAGGAGGGAGAGATGAGACAAGATCAATTAGAAGATTATGGTAATAGTTAAAGCAATAAATCATGAGGCTTGCATTAAAGCATTGGCAGTAAGCCTCATTCCAGTACTCTTTTCAGAATCCATGCCTTCAGATGCAAGATTATGTTTGAGCAAGTTTCTTTTGATACTTCCACTAAAAAAACCTGGGCCAGTGGTAAACAGAAAGTAGCTCATATTAACTTGCATGAGCCCAACTGTACACATACTTTCCAAATTTGTTTTCTGTGACAGCATGTGGTTAGTATGAAATCAACCAAGGTAAAATGCAAATCAGAAATCAGGGCTCTAATTTTTTTTATATAAAAAGTATTAGTTGTTAAACATTTTTCAATTCACCACTGAATTGAAATTCCCTTGGGAAGGGGCTCTGGTAAAATTTGTATACTAAATTCTCAACTGTAATGAGTAATGTTCTAATGTGGCTCCAGTATTCTCTTCAATAACAACCTTGTTTAGATTCAAAGCTAATCATGTACAAAAGTATTAATTATATATTTAAGACACTATGCATCAAAGTTTATGTGTGCTTATTCATGTGTTAGGTTCATTCTCATCTCCTTGTAATGTAATGTTATTCATAAATTTATAAAGCATTACAAGCTTATAGTTTTTAGTATTATGGATAACATTTTGTCCAAAGAAACTCAGACAAATATATATTTATATTTATTTTCACTCTTTTAAAAATATCTGTTCTAAAACAGCACATTTTATAGCAGGGGAAATGCTACTATCCCATAACATAATGGCAAGGTACTCTTATGTTATAGAGAGGGCAGGCTGCTTAAAAGTTAGTGGTATACAAACATTTTTCAGTGGAAAGAAGACTTATTGCAAATAACATCTTAAGTGAAATAAAAGATTAGTATAAGGTTGTCATGAAATCTTTTCAAAGTTGGTAAATATTGGCAGTTTTCTCTCAGGGAGTTAACAGCAAATTCATTTTAACAGCGTCTGCACTTCTTTCTAAACTATAGTTTGTGAGAAATGATATTTACAACTTCTGAGTTTAAATGTATAGATATGTTGCAATCTCAGAAGCAAATGGGGTTTAAGTTAGTTTTTGCTCCTCTTGCTGAACAAAATCCCTCTCAGTGGCATGGGTTAATAAATAATAGATCAAGGGATTTTGTACAGTGGACTACCCAACTTCTCTCATACCAGGCTTGTTTTATTTTCTCCTTTAGAAGAATGTGACGGAGAATTCTAACTATTTAAATGGTGTTAGGTTATGGTGAAAGTTGTTGCTTTTAGTAAATTTTCTGTTGGAAAGCCCTACATAACTGCTTTTTATTAGCATGTCATATTCCTGGAATAACATATCTTTTTCCAACCTTTGAGATTTCTAATTTCCTATAGCAAGTTAGTGTCTCTGCTCAGTAAGTAGTAAAGAGAGCTATATGTCTCTTATTTGGACAAACTCTATAGATACTCAGGTATCTACAGAATAGATCATTCTGCAGAAAATGAATATTCATAGATAATGAATAGATCATTAGCCACATTTAGAAATAAAGGAGTTTTGGAGAATCTTTGACCACACTCTCCTTTTCAAAAAAAAAATAATTAAAAGAGAAATTTACATTGGAGATAATGTGGTAGGCTCTTGCTTCTTCCAATAAACTCATTTCTAGAGGGGAAAAGGTGGCTGACAAGATGCAGCCAAGAAGCACCGTAACCACTGAGAGAGGCAAAATTGTTGAGTAAACCACCATAATTTGGGCAAATAGAATAAAAAATGCTAAGACTGGATGAAAAAGAAATACTGAAGCCAACAGTGAAGAGAGAGAAAGCTTGGAAACCTCCATGGGTTGCCTGCATGCCAGGTTTAGTTCCCAGCCTCGAATGGCTCAAGGGTAAGGAGTGAATGAGAGAACTGAGAGACAATTCAATCTCATCATGGACCCATGAGATCCTAGCTACTGGAGACCCCACATCTCTCATGAATATGTGAGCTGGCAGTGGGATCTCTTCTGGAAGCAAGTAGAGACTGGCCTTCAAATGGCATAAAGCCTGGGAGCTTTTGTGTGCTGGGGAGCTTGAGTGCAGAGCAGCCATAGATGCTCATCCCCTAGGGCTCCCCAACCCCTTCTGGGAGACATGGGCCCCAGCTGATCTCTGAGCCAGGAAAAGGTGGAGCCAGCTTCTACCGGGACTGGGGCACAACTGCTCTGTAAACCCTGCTGTCCACCAGCCCTTCCCAGGGCCAATGGCTAGCCACCCCACAGGAGCAGATGCACAGTGTAGATGGTAGCCCAGCCTGAGTCATTGCTGCACGTGAGTACTTTTTCTGCTTATCTGGGAGCACATCAGATACCTCACCACAGCAGGAACCCAAATCCCACCCATGGGAAGCCCCAGTACTCCAGAGCTGCTCAGGAATATAGAGCTAAGATCTGTGGCTAGCACTCCAGAGGGGGCGGAGCCCCCACAATCAGAGTGCTGAGAAGGATTAGATATGTAGGTCCCTGGGGCAGGGCAGGAGTGAGGTGTGCCTCCCTTCACAGGGTCAGTTCAGGAAAAGGGTGACATATCTTCCTACTACAGCCTCTACCCTAGAAGGCACTGCAATCCAGAACAGCTAACAACAACAACAAAAGCCACTGGCACCATGCCAGTGATTGGAGGGGCCCCTCCAAGGCCCAGGGTCATACCTGGTTAAGAGGCCAGCTGTGTCCTGCCCAATCACAGAGCATGCCCTTGAATGTAAGAAGGTACAAAAGTGCTACATATTTGGTTATTAAAATAGCTACCAGTTATTACTCAAACCCATCTACTTGATTGCAGCCCAAACTATAATACCAAAAATTTATCCCACTAAAACTTACACCTGTGAAAACAGGTGCAAAAATTCACCCACACATAAAAATTCTATTCAGAGCTCAGGCTCTCTGAAGGCATCCAGAAATGAAGCCAACTAACTATACTCAATGTATACCACAGTTAAAGGAACGTCAACTCTCCCAGATGAGAAAGAATCAACACAAGGACTGTGAAAGTCCCAAAACCCAGATTATGCCTTATGTCAAAACAAGTAGACTAGCTCCACAGCCATGGTTCTTAACCAGACAGAAATGACCAAAATGACAGATAGATAGAATTCTGAATCTGAATGGCAAGGCAACTTATTGAGATTTGGAAGGAAGTTTAAGCTCAATACAAGAAATCCAATAAAATGATTCAAGAGATGAAAGAAAAAGTAGCCATTTTGAGAAAGAACCAAACTGAACTTGCATAGCTGAAAAACTCACTACAGAAATTTTATATCATCACAAGTAGTAATAGCAGAATTGACCAAGCTGAGGAAAGAATCTCAGAGCTAGAAGATCTGTTCTCCAAATCAACTTAATCAGACAAAAATAAAGAAAAATAATTAAGAAAAATGAATAGAACCTCTGAATAATGTGAGATAATCCAAGAGACTAAATCTATGACTCATTGGTATTTCTGAGAGGGAAGGAGAGAGAAAAAGCAACTTGGAAAATATATTTGAAGATATAATCTACAAAAATTTCCCTAGTCTTGCTAAAGAGGCTGACATGCAGATCCAACAAATAGAGAACTCTGGCAATATACTATGCAAAAATCACCATCTCCAAGGCAAATATTCATCAGATTCACCAGGTCAACAATATAAAAAAAAGTCTTAAAAGAAGCTAGAGAAAAGGGTCTAGTCAAGTACAAAGGGAAGCCAATCAGAACAGCAGCAGACCTCTCAGCAGAAAACTTATGAGCTGGAAGATTCAGGCCCTAATCTGAGTATCTTAAAGAAAAAAAATCCAACTAAGAATTTTATTTCTGCCAAACTAAGCTTTATAAGTGAAACAGAAATAAAATCCTTTTCAGACAAGCAAGCACTGGAGAAATACATTTCAGTTAGACCAACATTACAAGAGGTTCTTAAGGGAGTGCTAAACATGGATTCAAATGAATGATAGCTGTTACCACAAAAGCATACTCAGGCACACAGCCTCCAGGCACTATAAAGCAAGCACACAATCTAGTCTATAAAACTACTAGCCAACAAAACAATGACAGAATCAAAATCACACGTACCACCACTAACGTTGTATGTAAATGAGCTAAACACACCACTTAAAAGACACAGAATGTCAGGCTGGATAATAACACAGCACCCAGCCATCTGTTATCTTCAAGAGACCCGTCCGACATGTAACAACACCCACAGGCTCTAAGAAAAACAAAAACAGAGAAAGATCTACCTTACAAATGGAAAACAAAAAAGAGCAGGAGTTGCTATTCTTACATTGAATAAAACAGACTTTAATAAAACCGGACAATTATGAAGAAGGGCATTATGTAATGATAAAGAGTGCAGACCAACTGGAAGCCTTAACTAGACTAAATATATATGCACCCAATAATGGAGTACCCAGATTTATAAAACAAGTTCTTCTTGGCCTATGAAAAGACTTAGACAACTACACAAGAATACTGGGAGACTTCAACACCCCACTGACAGCATTAGACAGATCATCAAGGTGAAAAACTCACAAAACAATCTGGATTTACATTTGACACTTTACCGATTGAATCTGGAAGACATCTATAGAACACCACACCCATCAGAAACAAAATATGATTTACCACGTGCTCAGTCGTAAAGCAAGTCTCAATAAATTAAAAACCCTGAAATTGTACCAGACACACTCTTAGACCATACTGCAATAGAAATAAAAATTAATATCAAGAAAATCTCTTTCAAAATGACACAAGTTTATGAAAATTAAACAACTTGCTTCTAAATAACTTCTGAGAGGACATTGAAATAAGGACAGATATCAAAAAATTCTTTGACATTAATTAAAGCAAGGACAAAACGTACCAGAGTTTCTGGAACGTAGACACAGCAGTGTTAAGATGAAAGGTTATTACCCTCTTCAAGAAGTTATAAAAATCTCAAATTAACAATTTCACTTTGTACCTAAAAAAACTAGGAAATAAAGAACAATCTATCCACAAAGCTAGCATATAAAAAGAAATAATTTAAAAACTTATTGAAATTGAGAAGTAAAATGTATACAAATGATCAATGAAATACAGAGTTATCAAATAAATAAATATGATTGATAGAATGCTAGCTAGAATAAGTACAATCAGAAGTGATGAAGATGACATTACAATTCATCAAACAGTCCTGAAAAAGATTCTCAGAGAACGCTGTGAACATCTCTGTGCAAACAAATTGAATGCCTAGGGGAAATGGATGAATTCTTGGAAACATACAATCTACCAAGATGGAATCAGAAAGAAATTGAAACCCTGAATAGACCAAATTAACTTCTGAAATAGAATCAGCAATACAAAATCTACCAACCAAAAAAAAAAAAAATAAAAAAATAAAAAGCCCTGGACCAGATATATTCACTGAATTCTACCAAGTCCACAAAGAACTGGTACCAATCCTACCAAAGCAATTCCAATGAAACAAGGAGGGATAATCTTTCCTAACTCATTTTATAAAGCTGGCTTCAGCCTAATCCCACAAGCTGGCAGATAAACTGAAAAAAGAAAACTTCAGTTCAACATCTTCAATGAACATAGATGCAAAAATCCTCAAGAAAATACCAGCAAACTAAATCCAACAGCACATTGAAAAGTTAATTCACCATGATCAAGTATGCTTTATTCCTGGGATGCAAGGTTGATTCAAAATACACAAATCAATAAATGTGATTCATCCTATCAACCAAATTAAAAAAAAAAAAAAAAAACATACGATTGTCTCAATAAACACAGAAAAAGCTTTTGACAAAATCCAACATCCTTTTATGAAAAAATTTCAACAGACTAGGCATCGAAGTATCGTATCCCAAATAATAAGAGGCATCTATGACAAACCCACAGCCAACATCATTCTGAATGGGCAAAAGTTGCAAACATTTCCCTTCAGAACTGGAACAAGACAAGGATGCCAACTCTCACCATTCTTATTGAGCATAGTAGTAGAAGTCCTATTCAGAGCAATCAAGCAAGAGAAAGAAATGAAAGGCATCCAAATAGGAAAATAAGTTAAACTATCTCTCTTCACTGATAATATAATTCTATACCTAGAAAACTCTAAAGGCTGTGCCAAAAGGCTACTGTAACTGAAGAACAAATTTAGCAAGTTTCAGGATACAATATTAATGTATAGAAATTGGTAGTGATGTGGTTTGGCTATGTCCTCAACCAAAGCTCATCTAGAATTGTAGCTTCCATTATTCCCATGTGCTGTGGGAGGGACCTGGTGGGAGATAACTGAATTATGGGGGCAGTTTCCCCCATACTGTTCTTGTAATAGTGAATAAGTCTCATGATGCTTGATGATTTTACAAGCGATTTTCTCTTTCACTTGGTTCTCATTTCTCTCTTGGTCTGCCACCATGTAAGATGTGCCTTTGCTTTTCCCTCATTTTCCACCATGGTTTTGAGGCCTCCCCAGCCACATGGAACTATGAGTCTATTAACCATATTTTTCTTTGTAAATTGTGCATTCTCAGGTATGTCTTAATCACCTGGCTGGTAGCAAACTAATACAGTAAGTTGATACTGATAGAGTGGGGCACTGTATAAAGATACTCAAAAATGTGGAAGTGACTTTGGAACTGACTGGGTAGCAGGCAGAGGTTGGAACAGTTTGGAGGACCCAGAAGAAGACACAAATATGGGGGAAAGTTTGGAACTTCCTAGAGACTTGTTGAATGGCTTTGACCACAACACTTACAATAATATGGACAATGAAATCCAGGCTGAGGTGGTATCAGATGGAGATAAGGAACTTGTTGGGAACTGGAGTAAAGGTGACTCTTGTTATGTTTTAGCAAAGAGATTGGTGGCTTATTACCCTTGTCCTAGAGATCTGTAGAACTTTGAACAAGAGGGGGATGATTTAGGGTATCTGCTGGAAGAGATTTCTAAGCTGCAAAGCATTTAGGATGTGACTTGGGTGCTGTTAAAAGCATTCAGTTTCAAAAGGGTAATAAAGCATAAAAGTTCAGAAAATTTGAAGGCTGACAATGTGATAGGAAAGAAAAAACAATTTTCTACAGAGAAATTCAAGCTGACTGCAGAAATTTACATAAGTAATGAGGAGCCAAATTTTAATTTTCTGGACAATCAGGAAAATGTTTACAGGGCATGTCAGAGAATTTCGAGACAGCCCCTCCCATCACAGTCCTGGAGGCCTGGGAGATAAAAATGGTTTTGTGGGCGGGGCCAGGGCCACCCTGCTGTGTGCCACCGAGGTACTTAGTGCCCTGCTTCCCAGCCATTCTAGCCTTGGCTAAAAGGGGCTAAGGTGCAGTTCAGGCCATGGCTTCAGAGAGCGCAAGCCCCGAGCCTTGGCAGCTTCCTTGTGGTGTTGAACCTGTGGATGAACAGAAGTTAAGAGTTGACAGTTACCTAGATTTCAGAGGATGTATGGAAATACCTGGATGTCTGAAAAAGTTTGCTGCAGGTGTGGGGCCCTTATGGAGAACCTCTGCTATGACAGTGCAGAAGGGAAATGTGGGGTTGAAGCAACAAAAAAACACAGAGTCCCCACTGGGACACGGCCTAGTGGAGTTTTGAGAAGAGGGCCACTGTCCCCCAGACCCCAGAATGGAAGATCCACCAGAAGCTAGCACTGTGCACCTGGAAAAGCCACAGACACTCAATACAAGCCTGTGAAAACAGCCAGAAGGGAGACTGTACCCTGCAAAGCCACAGGCGCAGAGCTGCCCAAGACCATGGGAATCTACCTCTTGTTTCAGCATGACCTAGATGTGAGATATGGAGCCCGTGGAGATCATTTTGGAGCTTTAAGATTTGACTGCCCCACTGGATTCTGGACTTGCATGGGGCTTTCAGCCCTTTTGTTTTGGCCTATTTCTCCCATTTGGAATGGGTGTATTTACCCAATGCTTGTACCCCCATTTTATCTAGGTAGTAACTAATTTGCTTTTGATTTTGTAGACTCATAGGTGGAAGAGGCTTGCCTGGTTTCAGATAAAACTTTGGATTGTGAACTTTTGAGTTAATGCTGAAATGAGTTAAGACTTTGGGGACTGTTGGGAAGGCATGATTGGTTTTGAAATGTGAGGACATGAGATTTGGGAGGGGCCACATGTGGAATGATATGGTTTGGCTGAGCCCCCACCCAAATCTCATCTTGAATTGTAGCTGCCATTATTCCCACATGTTGTGAGAGAGAACAAATGGGAAATAATAGAATCGCGGGGGTGGTTTCCTCCATACTCTTGTGGTAGTGAATAAGTCTCAGGAGATCTGATGATTTTATAAGGGGTTTCTCCATTACCGTGGCTCTCGTTTATATCATTGCCTGCCACCATGTAAGACATGCCTTTGTTGTATCCTCACCTTCTGCCATGATTTTGAGATGTCCCCAGAGACATGGAACTGTGAGTTCATTAAACCTCTTTTTCTTTATAAATTACCCAGTCTTGGGTACGTCTTTATCAGCAGGATGAAAACAGACTAACACAAGTAGGATTTCTACACACCAATATCAACTAGGCTGAGAGCCGAATCTAGAACACAATCCCACTTAACACAGCCACAAAGCAAATAAAATACCTAGAAATACAGATAAGCAAGAAGGCGAAATATCTCTACAAGGATAACTAAAAAACACTTCTGTAAGAAATCAGAGAGAACAAAAATAAATGTAAAAACATCCTGTGCTCATGGATTGGATTATTCTACCAAATAGACATATGTATGTTCATCCCTGCACCATTTGGAAAGCAAGGACGTGAAATCAACCTAGATGCCCATCAATGCTGGATTGGATAATGAAAATGTGGTACATACATGCTGGGGAATACTATGCAACCATAATAAAGAATGAGATCATGTACTTTGCAGCAACAAGGATGGAGCTGGAGGCCATTCATGACCCTAAGAAAATTAATTTAGGAACAAAATAACAAAAACTGTATATTCTCACTTATAAGTGGGAACTAAACGTTTTGCATATATGGTCATAAACATGGGAACAATAAACACTGGAACTACTAGAGGAGGAACAGAAAAAGGGGAGCATGAGTTGAAAAATCTACCTGTTGGATACTATGCTCACTGAGTCCAATAAGCCCATGTAACAATTATACACATGTGCCCTTTGTATCTAAATAAAAGCTCGCATTAAAAAAAATCTATTTCTAACTATGTCCCTTATAAAATGCCAAGGAAAAGATGAGACTGTTCAAAAAATTTTTAGAAAATTTACCACTTAAAAAAATCACATGCATTTTAAAATGTAGAATCAAAACTTAATGCAATAGTGGGAGTGATACTTTAAGTAGAATACTTTTCACTGAATTGTATTTGATATCAAAAGCATGTCATCTCTATCAGCACATGTATATACATTGGTCATATAAATATTTAAAACAGCTTAAGTCCAAATGTTAAATCTGCATTCTTTATGTTTTAGCATTATTTTCCAGTATTAATAATACCTATTCATCTATAAACATTACTCCCTTGCGGAAGGACTATAACATAAAACTATGCTAATCAGCTTAATGATTTACTATCGCTTCTCAAAATAAAGTATTTTTAAATATTACCAGTGGTCAACCATTCAAAATGAAAAGAAAACATAACTGGCCAACATGATGTATGCACACATCTGGATTTGAAGCCCAATTCTACTTCTATTTAGGGTATAATACTAGTTATTTTTCCTCTTTGTATTTTCTACTGTAAAATAAAGTTAATAATGTAGTTATCTTGTAGAGCTGTTGAATAAATTAACTGAAGTACATATGTAATGCCATCTAATAGTGTCTAGCACATGATAAATACTCTATAAATGGTAGGTGATATTTTTATACTGTTATTGTTGTTACTATAGTAAAATACGCACGCAGGATGTCAACTTACATGCTCAGAGACCATGAGTTAATGCCATACGTTTTTATTTCTTAGTAATACAGTTGATAGAGAGATGTCATGTCTAAGTAGTTAAGAAAGTGTGCTCTAGAACTAGGCTACCTGGATTGCTATCTTGGCTGTACTATTTACTAGCTGTTCGACTCTTTTCTGTGCTTTAGTTTCATTAACATAACTATATTTATCACGAAGAATTATTGTAAAGCTCAAATTAGTCAAGTCATTTAAAATACATAGCAATATTCCAGGCATATAGTAAATGCTCAAAAGTATCAGTCATAAAAAATGTAACAATATATTATTTTTATTGAAAATAGCTAAAGTATATTATAAAACTGACTAGCATACATTTATGCTATAGCAGTTTCTAAAGGAAATCTTGGTTTTAGGTAAGTGGTGTTTTAGTAATTATTAATAGTGGATAACAGTGTTATTACTGTTATCTGAGTTGGCTTGGCAAAACAAAGTCTGTCTTCCTGTGTTCATAGACCATGGTTATTCTTCATCCCTGTACAGGCTACTTCTGTTCTTTGGGGACAAGATATATACCAAAAGGGCAATCCTGTCTAATCTTTGGGAGATATTTGTAATTTAGACAAAAGCCCATGTCCTGTGGACAGAATCTAGTTCCAGTAGAGTTAGTAGAAGTTGGTAGTTTAATTGGGCCTTCTGACTGGCTGAAGAAGAAGCCCAAGACCAAAGAGGGAAGTAGAATTGTAAGTAACAGAGTAAAATTGATAGATTATAGTATGAAGGTATGTAGTGTTATAAAGTGAGCAAAAATAAGAGTGGAATAAAAGTGCTGAAGTTTAGGAACCACTCAAATAACTAAGCGTAACCCTCATGAACTCTGTATCCCAGGTACTAGTTGACAGCTAAAACATTCAGGGGTTTGGAAAGGCAAAGGAAGGTTGGAAAGCACACAGGTGTCCTAACTTGTTGTTGGACCACTAGATCCTGAGCTCTAGTCAATGGTGGGGCTGAAGCTGTTTGTATACATTCTGCCTAAGTTCTGGCAACCTGTGGGACCAACCAAGAGATATATTTAAAGAAGGAAACAAAGAAAAAGCAAATAAAATAACAACTTAGAATACATTTCCTGGATTTTTGTGTTATGATTTCATCTGAACAGGAGACCCAGGTGATAATACTTGATACATGCAAAACCCATCTCTTAATCCCAATAAAGGGGCCATCTCATTGTTTGATCTTATTTGCCTATTCAAAGGTAAATACCTACTAAACACCAGTATATTATAACCATACTTTTCCAGGCATTGAAAAAAAACTTGTGCTGAATAGAATTCAAGCAGGTGGAATCACTCATTCTCATTTGTCTACGTGGCTGTCACTTGTAGATAGAAATTTAATTGCTTTGATATAATTGACTTTTCACAAAACTCAGTTTTTCCATAAGCCAAAGAATGGCAGGAATAAAACAGTACTAGTTCTTACTCAATTGGCCATCATAATCCAGTGCAGAAAAAAAAAATGGGTAAAGTTCCCCAGTCACCTCCAATTCAGCCATAATCACATCACTGCAGACATAGTGAAGATTCATACATAACACCATCTTTAATAATTTTGATGTCTTTTTTCTTAGTATTATTGATATCCCAACTATACATTCAAATTAGACTGTACTTCTTAATTATCTTTAAAAGAGCTTAAATAAGTTAGAAATAAAAAAGTACTTTAAATTTGTTAAAATATTGTTGTTTCAATATATTTCATTTTGATAAACATGCATATGTAATATATACAGATAATTATGTGCAAAAGAAAATATTATTTATAATTAAAAATGATTAAACCAATGTAATGGTTTATTAGCATTACATTACATTAGATTTAATGTGCCGAAAGTGTTTTACTGCTATTTTAAATATTTCATAACTTTTTTTCTAAACACACCCAATGTATATTTCAATTCAATATTCTTTTCAATTTACATTTTAGGTTCAAGGGGTAAATGTGCAGGTTTGTTACATGGGTAAATTGTGTGTCGTAGGGGTTTGGTGTACAGATAACTTTGTCACCCAGGTAGTCAGCATAATACCTGACAGATAGCTTTTCAGTCTTCTTCATCCCCTGACCCTCCACCCTCAAATAGGCCTCAGTGTCCATTGTTTTCTTGTTTGTGTCCATGTATACTCAATGTTTAGCTCCCACTTATAAGTGAGAGCATGTTGTATTTGGTTTTCTGTCCCTACGTTAATTCTCTTAGGATAATGGCCTCCAGCTCCAGCTATGTCGTTGCAAAGGACATGATATCATTCTATATTATAGCTTCATAGTATTCCATGATATAAATATGCCACATTTTTTTTTTATGCAATATACTATTGATGGACATCTAGGTCGATTTCATGTCTTTGTTACTGTGAATAGTGCTGTGATGAAATTTCAAACATGAGTGTTTATGTTAGAAGGATACAAAAAGAAACTATAGAGTGAGAGGATATTGTGGTACTTGCCTATAGTCTTAGCAACTTGAGAGGCAGAGACAGAAGGATTGCCTGACACCAGGAGTTTGAGATTAGTCTTGACAACATAGCGAGATCCCATCTCAGAAAAATTAAAAATATATAAAATAAAGAAGGGGCTTCAAGATAGATGACTAGAGGCATCTAATATTTGCCACTTTCAGTAAGAAAAAAGAAAATAGTGAGTAAATAATTACACTTCAAATACATCCTCCAAAGGAGGAAACTGGTATTCAACAGAAAAGTGACAGGAAATACCTAAAGCAAGGAAGGAGAGGAAAGTGATGTTTAGCCTGCTTGGCCAGAATTGACTGGTAGCCAGGAGAAACTCCCCAATGCAAAGAAAGGGTAAAGAAGAGATTTCTCATTGGTTCACATTTCCACCATGGACTTCTGCATTTTTAACTATAGGAGAGCCCCTAGAACGACATGGGTCTTGAAGCTAACATAGGGTGTTGCTGAGAAATTGCACAGTGTTACTGCTCTATCACATTCTCCTCTAAATCCTAAGAAACTACCGCATGGTGCCATTTTGAGTGCCCAGCTCATAATTGATTGCATTGTCCTGGGGCCCAGGAGTGATAGGGCTAAGACACGAGCGAGGTTCAGGCTACCACTGCCTGAGATGAGGCATGAGCAAGGTACAAGCAGCTGCCACCAGGGCTGAGGCAAAAGCAGGGCTTGCAATCCTTACCTTCCAGCCTAGGTGGCTGCTATTGAATGTAGCTCCCACCCTCCCATGTGGCAGGGCAATAGCATGGCTGTTGCCCTCCCCCATCTTAGTATTCTGCTAGGAGTTTTGCGATTGCCTGCAACCTTGCCTACCACAGCAGGCACCTGAAAATACCATCAGTGGCCTGAGGACAGTCTGCCCAACCTAGCTTTGCCTGTATCCCCAGTGTCAGAGCACATAATCCAGGGCCCTGGGGATTTCCCAGCCTAGTCCATCACCACTGGTATATGAGCACTTCTCCTAGAGGCCTGAGGTTGGGCCTACCTACCCTGTTGCTACCACCACAGCTGGCACCTGCCTGGATGCACCACCTGTGAGCCTGGAGACTTGCAATTCCAGCTCATTGCAGTCACCACCAACACCAGTGTATGTTACTTAGGACCCAGAGGGTTATTCTACCATTGCCACTGCTATCAGCCATGACATGTTGGCTGATGCCATGACCCAGAGGCCTCAAAACTTGCCAATTCACCTAGCCTACCACTGCCACAACTGACATTTGTGCAAGCCACTTGGAGACCCAAGAACACTGGGATTCAAGCCTGGACCTGCTAACACCAGTGCTAGAATACACCACTCTATGGTCCAAGGATAGGCACATTCAGCCCACCACTGCAACCACAGGAATACAAGACAGGCCCACCGGGCATCTCAGTCCCCAGCAATACTTCACCAGAGCCACCACTAATAGCCACACCCTCAGCCACTGAGGAAATCACAGATACACTAATGTTTTGTACAGTCACAGAAATTACAGAGACTACTGTATGCACCCAGAATCAAAGCTAAAGTGTTCTGCTCAACCAACACAATAGATGCATCTTCAGGAAAAAAAATCTTCCCCATATGAATTCAAACTCAAAAAACTAGAAGAAGCAACTGTTATGCCAGATGCACAGATAACAATGTAAGGACACAGGGACCATGAAAAAGCAAGGAAGTATGATACCTCCAACAGGGCACAATAACGCTCCAGCAACACAACTCAGTAAAACACAAATTCATGAATTCCCATTAAAAGAATTTATTTTAAAATAAGTTAAATGAGGTACAAAGAATACTGAGAAACAATACAAAGTCAGAAAAACAATTTAGGACATGCATAAGAAATTTACCAGAGAAATAGATTTCATTAAACAAAAGATCCAATGGTAGAATTTTGGAGGGTTGGTGAGGGTTGAAAAATTACCTATTCGGTGCAGTGTTCACTATTTGGGTGATGGGAACATTGAAAGCTCAGACTGCACCACTACGTAGTCAATGAATATAAGACATCTGCACTTGTACCTGCTAAATCTATAAAAAAATTAAAAGTTGTTAAAAATTAAAAAAAAAATTCAAACAAATTCCAAAACTAAATAATTCGTCGAATAAAATACAACATAAATTCAAAAACTTCAACAGTAGACTTGATCAAGNTTTGAAGGCAGATCTTTTGAAATAACCTAGTCAAACAAAAATAAAGGAAGAAGAATTTAAAATAGAAGTACTCTTTGATCCAGCAATCCTACTACTAGGTATCTATCCAAAGGTAAAGAAATTAGTATATCAAAGGAATATCCATACCTACATGTTTATTGAAGCACTATTCAAAATAGCAAAGATATGGAATCAACCTAAGTGACGACTAGTGGATAGATAAATAAAGTGTGTTATATATGCACAATAGAATTATATTCTCCTACAAGAAAGAATAAAACCATGTCATTTGCAGCGGCAACAAGGATGGAACTGAAGGTCCTTATGTTAAGTCAAATGAGCCAGGCACAGAAAGTCAAATACCACATGTTCTCACTCATATGTGGGACCTAAAATAGTTGATGTCATGGAGGGAAAGAAGAAAATGGTAGATACCAAAGGCTGAGAAAAGTGAAGGGTGTGTGGGTAGGAGGGAGGCATGAAGAGGGGTTGGTTAATGGACACACACATGCTGCTATATACAAGAAATGAGTTCTAATGTTTAATAACAGAATAAGGCAACTATAGACAGCAACAATATATTATACATTTTAAAGTAGCTTGAAAAGAAGAATTGAAATGTTTCCAATAGATATGATAAATACTTAAAGCGATATATACTCCAAATACCCTGGCTTAATCATTACACAATCTATGCATGTGACGAATACACACAAGTACCCTATAAATATAGAAATATTGTGTATGTATAAAAGTGCAAAATAAATAATTTTATTAAAACATGAAAAAAGGAAATTACCATGTGTGAGATGAAAAATACTAATGAGATTAATAAGATTAGACAATGCAGAAGACAGCTTAGTGACTTAGTAGATATAGCAATAAAAATTATCCAAGATTTAACAGGAAAAGTGAATTTTGAAAAATCGAGTATCTGTGAGCCATAAGACAACATGAAGTTGACTTATACACATGTAATTAAAGTGCTTGAAAGAAAGGAGATAATAGAGGCAGAAGAAAAATATTTGCAAACATAATAACTGAAAATTCCCCCAAATTGATGATAACTATTAGTTCTCTAGGTCTGCCAAAAATAAAAATGCCACAGGCTAGGTGGCTTAAACAACACAGATTTATTTTATGAAAATACTAGAGACTAGAAAGTAAAGATGAAGGTGTTAGTAGGCTTGTTTTTTTCTGGTCTATCTCCTTGGCTTCCAGATAACCACCTTCTAACTGTTTTCACATGGCCTTTCCTTTGTGTGCACGCATTCATTCATTTTCTTTGTGGATCCAAATTTCCTCTTCTTATTAGAATTTCAGACAAATTGGATTAAATCATATCCAATCAGCCTAATTTTAATGTAGTCACCTCACTTAATGGCTTTAAAACCAAATGCAGTCATATTCTGAGGTATTGGGCCTTTAGGATTTAACATAAAATTTTGGAAATACAAAAATTCAGTACTTTAGAAATATGAATCCTCAGTTCTAAGAAACGCAATGAACCCCAAGCACATAAAATATGAAGAAAACTACATGACAAATAATAATTATATTGCTCAAAACTAGTAGTAAAGAGAATATATTCAAATCATTGAGCAACAAGCAAAATATTCCAGCCAGAACGGAAGAAAACAGGAGGAAAAAGACAAATTTCTTGTTGAAAATGATGCAAACAAAGGTTTTGGAGGAAGATTATTAAAGTACTAAAATGAAAGCACTGTCAACAAAAATTTTATTCTATATCTAGATAAAATATCTTTCAACAATGACAGTGAAATAAGGACATTTTTAGCTATGAAAAGTGTGAAAGAATTCACCTCCAGATCCATATTTTAAAAAAGTGAAAGGGAGGCATTGTGCAGGAAGAAAATAATACTACAGGAAAGTATGGATCTATGTACAAAAATGAAGAGCACTGGAATTAATAACCACATGGGTGAACATACAACATTCTTATTCATATTTAGGTTTCTTCAAAAGATAATAGTTTCAACGAAACTAATAGCAATGTAGTATGAGGTTTATAACACAGGTAAAAGTAAAACATGACAGAAATACTATGGATATCAGGAGGAAGTATGCAAGAATATCATTATAAAGTAAAAATATACCTGCAGTGATATGATATCGCTTGAAATTTGACTGTGATCAGTTAAATAAGTATGCTTTACCTTACAGAAACCATGAAAATAACAAAACAAATCATTATATTTTAAAAGCCAAAAAAACAGCATAGAACAGAATCATTAAAAAAAAAATCTAGACAGGAAACAGGAAAAATAGAAACTGTTAATAGCTAGCAATAAGATAGAAAATAAATAGTAATAAGGGAGTTTTAAACCAATCCATATAAATAATGTATTAAATAAAAATGACTTATGCATGTCAAATAAAAGTCAGAGATTGTTAGTTCAGATAAAAAAACAGAAGATCCAATTAGACACTGTCTACTGGAAACTCAATTTTAAAATAAAAACACAAATTGGTTAAAAGAAAGGTAATAGATGCACCATGGTAAGAGAAATCAAAAGATAACTAGAGTGGCTATATTAATAACAGACAAAGCATATTTGATTAATTCAGCTTTATAATAACTCTTTTAAAAATTTTATTTTTAGAGAAAGGAACTCGGTCGGTTGCCCAGGCTCGGGTTCAGTGGCGCAATCAAAATAGCACTTGAAATCAGGTTATGTTATTCTGACAACTTTGTGCTTTTGCAAAGTTGTTTCTATTGTAGGTTATTTATATTTACATCTAATTTAGAATCATCTTGTCATTTTCTTTTCCTCAATTTTATTTTACAGTGGGGGATACATGTGTAAGTTTGTTATATAGGTATGTTGCGTGATGCTGAGGTTTGGAGTACAAATGAATCCATTATCCAGGTAGTGGGCAAAGTATCCAATAGGTAGTTTCTTCAACACTTACCTTTTCTTATTTGCATTGCCTATTGCCTATTTTTCCCATTTTGATGGCCATGTCTATCAAATGTTTAGCTTGCACTTGTAGATTTCTTATTTAAATTTAAAAAGCAGCCATTTGCTTGGAGGCCCTCTGACAGCAGTACTTCAGCAGATTGAGCAGCTTTATTTCCTGTGGCAAGCAGGCTGCAATTGCAGAATTAGAGCTCCATTGGTATCCTTAAGTGAGGGTAGAGGCCGTCAATAAAGTAACCCAAAGATATTGGGGGCTGAGGCAAGAAGGCCCAGGAACAATGGTTTGGATGAGACTCTCAGGAGCAGAGTGCTGGCTACTAGGGAAATGGGAAGGGATATGAAGATTTCCATGGGAATTGTGTCCAAGTTACTTTTCTCAACAATTTACTAAATACTAAACATTAATTAATATTAATGTGATTTTTTTTTTAAACTCAGTTGTGGTTTAACTTTTGTTTAAAAGCTTAACCCTTTGAATGACCTTTTCGCTTTTACACTCAAGGGAGCTATATGCACATTTCTCATTCTGCACTGTTCGCTAACTGCTATAAGCAATCAGACTAAAAGATTTATTTGGCATTCTTTATACTGTATGCCCTGCATTTTGGAAGATAGTCTCCATATTAAACGTCCATCTACAGTCAAGTTATTTTCGTCAAACCTTTTTGTCCTTTGAAAATTAAGATTATTTATATCTCTCTTAAATTACTAAACTATGGTACACTTTGTTGTGCACACAGGATCCTTCACTTATCAGAAATATAAGGAGCAGACTGCTTGTGCTTTCTGTAGAATTTTTAAAATTCTAGGCTTGCATACAGAGAATTTGTTTCTGGATTATCTTCAGGAAATTGTATTTTGTTTTTACTTTGGGGGTCTTGATGGGAAGATACAAAAACTCCAACTTTCAATTCCTTCTTCATGAATCATCTGGCATCTCATCTTAGATCAATTTAATACAATATATACAGTAAGAGCTATGTTCAGTTTAGTGATGCAAGGGAAATAAAGAAAAAACATGCATCAGGGATCTTACACAACTTAAATTATTTTATGTGATGTTAATTAATTTTTCAACTAAAACAATAGAACAGAGCAGTCACATCATTAACATTTAATTCCTCAGTACTGTGCTTCATTCATCAAATTCTGATTAAAAGAAGTCATTCTAACGTGGAATATAACGTAAAACTGGCACATGTGGGACAATTTCAAGAGACTTAATATATTTTCATAACATATAAATCTTTTAAATGCATATTCTCCAGTGGTCATTCATGTACTTAAACCTATATTTGACAACAATTATCTTATTGACCATAAACTATCAGGGATGTTTATATTTTGGATATTATTGTGGACTTCATTAAAGAATTCACAAGGGGAACGTTTGGGGGCTTTTACTCACTCAGCATGATGTTTTTGAGGCATGTTCCCGTCATTCCTAGTTTGTTAAACATTTTTATCATGAAGGGATGTTGGATTTTATAAAAATATTTTCTACAGCAATTAAAATGAGTATATGGCTTTTGCTTTTGAGTAAGATTATGTGGTGAATCACATTTATTTATTTCAATACATTGCACCAGTCTTGCCTCCCAGGAATAAAGCCAACTTGTTCACAGTATATTAACTTTTTGATGTGTTGCTGAATTTAGTTTGCTAGTATTTTGTTGAGGATTTTTGCATCTATATTGATCAAATATTTTGGTCTGAAATTTTGTTTTTCATTTTGTCTGCCAGGTTATGGCATCAGACAGATGCAGGCTTCATATAATGAGTTAGGGAGGAAGCCCCTTTTCTTTGATTTTTTTCAAATAGTTTCAGTTGGATTGGTATAGGTTCTTCCTTGTTTGTCTGATAGAATGTGGCTGTGAATTCCTCTGGTCCAAGAGATGTTTTTAGTTGATATGTTTTTTATTTATTACTGACTCAATTTCAGAAGTTAATATTGCTCTATTAAGGGTTTCAATCTCTTCCTGATTCAATTTTGAGAGACTGCTTTTCCAGGAATTTGCATATCTTCCAGATTTTCTAATATGTGTGCCTAGAGTTGTTCACAGTAGTTTCTGGAACAAGACAAGGATGCTCAAACTCACCAGTCCTATTCAGAATAGGACTAGAAGTCCCAGACAGAGCAATTAGGCAAGAGAAAGATATAAAAGGTACTCAAATAAGAAAAAAAAAATCAAATCATACTTCATTTACTCACAAAATGATTCTATAATTAGAAAATCTAAAGACTCTGCCAAGAGGCTCCTAGTATTGATAAATTACTGTAGGAATGTTTCAGAATACAAAATCAATAAACAAAAACAGCAGCATTTCTATACACCAACAATGTCCAGGCTGAGAGTATAATCAAGAACATGATCTTAAATAATCTTTAGTTATATAAATAATTTTAGTTATTTAATTAACTAACCTAGTATTCAAATGACCTTCAGTTATTTAAAAATGTACAATTATATTATTTTTGAATATACTCACCCAATTGTGCCAATAAATACTAGGTCCTATTCATTATTTCTTACAGTAGTCACCAAAAAAATAAAACACCAAGAGATGCAGATTACCAAGGAGGTGAAATATCTCTACAAGAGAAGTAAAAAAACACTCCTGAAAGAAATTAGAGATGACACAAATAAATAGAAAAGTATTTCATGCTTGTATGCTTATAGATTGGAAGAATCATTATGATAAAAGTGGCCATACTGCCCAAAGCAATTTACAGATTTAATGCTATTCGTATCAAGCTGCTAACGGCATTCTTTAGAAAATCAGAAAAAAATAATAATAATAATAACTATCCTGAAGCTTATATGGAATCAAAAAACAGCCTAAATAGCAAAAGCAATTAGAACTAAGCAAAAAGAATAAAGCCAAAGACATCATACTAACTTGATTTCAAAGTATACTGTAAAGCCACAATAACGACGACAGCTTGGTACCAGTACAAGAAAAGGCACATAAACCAATGGAACATAATAAAAAACTCAGAAATAAAACCAGGCATCTACAATCACTTGATCTTTGGTAAGGCTGAGAAAAACAAGCAATGAGGAAAGGACTCCCTATTCAATAAATAATCCTGTGATAACTGACTAGCCACATGCAGAAAATTTAAGCTTTACTCCTATCTTTCATTATATACAAAAATTTAACTCAAAACATATTAAAGATTTAAAGGTAAGACCTCAAAGCATACACATTTACAAAGACAGCCTAGGAAATATTCTTCCTGACCTAGAGCTTGGCAAACAATTTATGGCTGCATTCCCAAAAGCAATCGCAACAGAGGCAAAAATAGACAAATGGAATATAATTAAACTAAAGAGCTTCTGCACAGAAAAAGAAACCATCAACAGAGCAAAAAGACGATTCACAGGATGGGAGAAGATATTGCCAAACTATGCATCAGAAAAAGGCATAATATCCAGAATCTATAGTAAACTTAAACAAATCAACATACAGAAAAGGAACAACCGCACTTAAAAATGGTCAAAGGACGTGAACAAATACTTCTCAGAAGAAGACATACAAGTGACAAACATATGAAAATATGCTCAGCATCACTAATCATCAGAGAAATGTAAATAAAATCTACAATGAAATATCATCTCACATCAATCAGAAACACTATTATTAAAAAGTCATAAAACAACAGATGCTGGTGAGACTGTGGAGAAAAAAGACTACTTATACACTGCTGATGGGAATGTAAATTAGTTCAGCTATTGTGGAAAGTAATCTGGATATTTCTCAAGGAACTTAAAACAAAGCTGTCATTTGACCCAGCAATCCCTTATGGAGTATGCACCCAAAAGAAAATAAAAAATCATTCTACCAAAAGATACATGCTCTTGCATGTGCACCGCAGCACTATTCCAGGTAGTAAAGACATGGAATGTGGCACATCACATAAACAAAATTAGAAACAAAAATGATAGGATCATCTCAATAAATGCAGAGCAAACATTCAACAAAATCAAGCATCCCTTTATGATAAAAACTGTCAACAAACTAGGCATAGAAGGGACTTACCTCAAACTAATAAAAGCTATATATGGCAAAGACACAGCAAACATCATACTGAATGAGGAAAGTTGATAGCATTCCCCCTGAGAACAGAAACAACCCAAGAATGCCCTCCTTGGTCACTACTATTCAACATAGTTTTAGAAGTCCTAGCCAGAGTAATCAAGCAAAAGAAAGAAATAAAAGGCATCAAAATTGGAAAAGAGGAAGGCAAACTATCCCTGTTTGCAGATGACATGATACTATACTTAGAAAATCCTAGATTCCTCTGAAAGACTCCTAGATTTGATAAATACAGTAAAGTCTTAGAAATGTACACAAATCAGTAGCACTGCTATACACACCAACAGCCAAGCTAAGATCAAATCAAGAATGCAATCCCATTTACAACAGGTACAAAAAATATTAAATACCTAGGAATATGCTAAACCAGGAGGTGAAAGGTCTCTACAAGAAGAACTACAAAACACTGCTGAAAAAAAATCATAGATGACACAAATGGAACTATATCCCATACTTATGGATTGTAAGAATCAATATTGTGAAAATGACCATACTGCCCAAAGCAATCTGCAGGTTCAATGCAATTCCAACGAAAATACCAACATCTTTTTTTCACAGAAATCGAAAACAATCTGAAAATTCATATGGAACCAAAAAAGAGCCTGATTAGTCAAAGCAATCTGTATTAGTCAGAGTTCTCTAGAGGGACAGAACAAATAGTGTGTGTGCGTGTGTGTGTGTGTGTGTGTGTGTGTGAGAGAGAGAGAGAGAGAGAGAGAGAGAGAGAGAGAGAGAAAGAGAAAGAGAAGGGGAGTTTATTAAGGAGAATTGACTCACACAATCACAATGTAAAGTCCCACAATAGGCAGTCTGCAGGCTGGGGAATAAAGAAACTAGTAGTGGCTCAGTCTGAGTCCAAAAGCCTCAAAAACAGGGAAGTCAAGAATGCAGCCTTTAGTCTATGGCCAAAGGCCTAAGAGCCCATGGCAAACCACTGGTGTAAGTTGAAGAGTTCAAAAGCTGAAGAACTTGGAGTCTGATGTTCAAGGACAGGAAACATCCAGCATGGAAGAAAGATGTAGGCCAGAAGACTAAACCAGTCTTGTCTTTTCACATTCTTCTGCCTGCTTTTATTCTGGCTGCACTAGCAGCTGATTAGATTGTGCCCACACAGATGGAGGGTGGGTCTGCCTTTTCCAGTCCACTGAATCAAATGTTAATATTCTTTGGCAACACCCTCACAGACACACCCAGGAACAATAATTAGCATCCTTCAATCCGATCAAGTTGACACTCTATATTAACCATCACCACAATCCTAACCAAGAAGAACAAATCTGGAGTCATCACATTACTGGACTTTTATACTACAAGGCTATAGTTATCAAAATAGCATGGTCCTGATATAAAAGTAGGCACATAGTCTAATGGACCAGAATAGAAAACCCAGAAACAAAGCCAGATATGTACAGCCAACTGATCTTCAGCAAGGCATACAGAAACATAAATTGGGGAATGGACACTCTATTTAGGAAATGGAAAACTGGCAAGCCACACGTGGAAGAATGAACTGAATCCCTATCTCTCACCTTACACAAAAATCAGCTCAAGATGGATCAAAGACTGAAATATAAGACCTGAAACCATAAAAATTCTAGAAGTTAACATTAGAAAAACTCTTCTAGATATTAGCCTAGGCAAACAATTCATGGTTAAGACCCCAAAAGCAAATGCAGCAAAAACAAAAATGAATAAATAGAAGTTAATTAAACTAAAAAGCTTCTGCACAGCAAAAGAAATAATCAGAGTAAACAGAAAACCCATAGAATGGGATAAAATATTTGCAAACTATTCATCTGACAAAGGGCTAGTATCTGGACTCAACAAGGAAATCAGACAAATCAACAAGAAAAAGACAAATAATCCCATTAAGATGTGGGCAAAGGACATGAATAGACATTTCTCAATAAAAA
This sequence comes from Cebus imitator, assembly GCF_001604975.1. NCBI lineage: Eukaryota > Metazoa > Chordata > Mammalia > Primates > Cebidae > Cebus > Cebus imitator. Next base: position 3,706,029 of record NW_016107469.1, read on the forward strand.
GATATGCAAATGGCCAACAAACATGAAAAAATCCTCAACATAACTAATAATCAGGGAAATGCAAACTAAAACCACAATGAGATACCACCATACTCTTGCAAGACTGGCTTGAAAAGTCACAAAAACAATAGATGTTGGCATGGATGTGGGGTAAAGGGAACGATTATACACTGCTGGTGGGGATACAAACTAGTACAACCTCTATGGAAAACAGTATGGAGATTCCTAAAAGAGTTAAAAGTAGATCGAATGTTTGATCCAACAATCCCACTTCTGGGTATCTACCCAAAGGACAAGAAGTTATTGTATGAAAAAGACACTTGCACACATATGTTTATAGCAGTACAATTCATAGTTGCAAAGATGTGAAACCAACCTAAACGCCCACTGACTAATGAGTTCATAAAGAAAATGTAGCATATATACACCATGAAATACTACTGAGCCATTAAAAGGAATACCATATTTTTGCAACAACTTGGATGAAGCTGGAGGCCATTATTCTAAGTGAAGTAACACAGGAGTGGAAAACCAAAACCATACATTTTCGCTTATAAGGGGGAGCTAAGCTATGAGTACACAAAAGCATACAGAGTGAGATAATGGATTTTAGAGAAGGGATAGTGGGGCTAGGGCTAAAAATTACATAGCCGGTGCAATGCACACTACTTGGATAACAGGTGCACTAAAATCTCAGGATTCATCACTACATAATTCATTCATCTAACAAAAAATTCACTTGCACCCCAAAAGCTATTGAAATAAAAACAAAAAATAAAATAAATAAAAATACAATAATAATTATTTTTAAGTGTGGTACATATACACCATGGAATACTACATGGCCAAAAAAAAGAAGGAGATGATGTCCTTTTTTGCAACATCAATATTAGTCATTGGATTGAGCTAGAGGCCACTGTCCTAAGTAAATTGATTCAGGAACACAACATAATATAGCATATTCTCATTACAAGTGTGAACTAAACATTGAATTACACATGGACACAAAGAAGGCAGCAATATCACTGTGGCCTACTTGAAGGGGGAGGTTGGGAGGAGGGTAAGGTTCAAAAAACTACCTATCAATACTATGCTTATTATCTGAGTGACAACATAATCTGTACACCAATCCCCTGTGACATGTAATTTATCTATACAACCAACTTGAACAGGTATCTCTGAAACTAAAAGTTAAAAAATACTCAACATAATTCTTTACTAGGAAAATGCAAATTAATACTAAAATGAGACGTGCACAGGTTAGAATGCCTAATATTGAAGATTGACCAACCACGGTGGTTAATTTTAGATGTCAACTTGACTGGATTGAAGCATGCCTGAATGGCTGGTGAAGCACTGTCTCTGGCTTTGTCTGCCAGGCTGCTTCTAAGGTTGATTGGTGTGTGAGTAGACATACTCTTGATGTGAGAAGGCATCATCCAATAGGCTGTGGGCCCTGTTGGGTAAAACAATCAGAAGGGGGATTCTCTTTCTCTGCTTTCTCATTCCCTTTTGGAATGGGATACATTTTCTTCTCCTGATTTGGACATATGACTCTAGGTTCTCTGGGTTTTGGACTCTCAGACTTGGCGCTAGTGGCCTCCTGGGGGCTCTTGGGCCTTTTGCCTCAGACTAGGAGCTGTACTGTCAGGCTTCCCTGCTCTGTGGCTTTTGTAGTTGCACTGAGCCACACTGCCAGCTAGGAAAGCTTGCAGGTGCCCTATCATGGGGTGGAACTTTGCCTGTGTGATCCTGTGAACCAATTCTCTCATAAATCCCCTCTCATATATCGCATTGGCTCTGTTTCTCTGAAGAACTCTAATACACAAACTTACCATACCAAGTGTTGGCGACAATCTCTCCGATGCTACTGAAAATGTAAAATGACATAACCTCTTTGAAAAACAATTTGTCAGTTTCATAATGAGTTAATGACCCACCTACCATATGATTAGTCATCCCACAACTAGGTATTTATCCAACAGAAATAAATATATATGCCATACAAATACTTTTAAATGTTTACACAGTTTTATTTGCAGTAGCCTATCGACTGGAAACTACCTTTATGTCCATTATCAGGTGAATAGATAAATTCATTTTGGTATAGCCCTATAATAGACAAGTCATGAGGAGATTTACTGTATTAATTTGGGTTGTAGTTTCATATGTATAAACATGCTAAACTTATTTAATTATATACTTGATATAGGTACAGGTATTGTAATGACACTTTATTTCTCAATAAAAATACAAATGCATATACATCTAAGTAAGCAGAAGCCTATACGTATTTTCAGTAGGTAATTATCTGTTTTTTAAATTACAAAATAAAATGACAAGTCTAATTGTCTTCAGAATGAACCTAATGATAAAATATATAATTTCTTGATTTTGTCATTAATTAATCAAATGATGAAACAATGTCAACATAACATAAAGTTTTGAATATCATGAGTAATTGCCTAAATGCTGGATATTTGAATGATGTACTAAGGGTTTTTAAAAAGCAAAAATCATTCTCATGATATGACAGATTTGAATAATTCACCCAAAGAGAAAATGTGATTTTATTTTATTTCATCTTAAAACTCCAGAGAATTTAATAAATGCTTATTCTTCAAAACATCACTTTAGAGCTGTGTATTGACTGTTCTACTAGATAGAAATATTTCATATTACTTCTCTAAAACACCTTTCACAAGAACTCAGAATTAGTTAGAATAAAAGAAATCAAGCAAAAAACTTGCTATAGCCCAGGTACAAATTTATGCTCATCTGTCCAGCTTTGAATTATATTTTAAGAGTTACTAGTCTAAATGGAAATGCAGTATCTAGCACATCATTTCCCCTTCATATATACATCTAAACAATTTAAAACATGGATCTGGATACATTTAGATAAGATTTAATTAGAATTCCACAAACTGTCATTTCCAGCTTTCATTCTTTAGTATTAATATTCTTAGCCATCTATTTACAAAGGCATTGTATTCCTGGGAGCAATTAGAAAGCATGGATTCTACTTGGTTTCAAATATTGCTTTCTGGTTATTATATTTTAACTAACATAATGAATATTCAACATGAATGTCATTTTATGACCTTCTAAGCTACTTTGGGCTCAACCGAAAGAGAAACACTCTGCTGTTTGTAATAGAAAACAAACATGAAATCTGATTGGTTATTATACCAATCAGATTATTTGCTTGGTAGTTTTCTAAAAATGATTTAATGGGGGCACAAAGACAGTAGTTCATACTCAATGAGCTTGTGTAATAAACATGGCTATATGAGAACATAAATTAGAACTTCAAAAAACATCCAGCTGTTTATCAACATTTCCCAGCAAATATATTTATTTGTAGTATTTTCTGCTTTCAATATAAACAATTGTAAGTCATGAAAATGTTTAAATGTGCACTCATGGCAAGTACGTGTACACTAGAGTTGGGCATATTTGTGGTGGTTTGGGTGATGCTTCAAATTGGTAAGAGAGGGTTAATGATACTTAATAAGAGCAGCATGGTAAGCAAGATTTGTTACAGATATCTTAAGTTGGTATCAGGGGGTCTGTAAATACAAAGTCCAAGGCTTTATCACATTGATTAAGACATGAAAAACACAGTAACATACATTTTCAACAGGCAATATCTCCCCAAAGGAGGCAATAATAGATTCTTGAGGGGCAAAAATATTTGATAGTGCAATGGTTTGTGACCCTCTAAACGGTCACAGTATAGATTATAAAAAAGATATGTAGTACATCTGTGGTATTAAAAATTCATGGTGCATGGAGGAGCAATGACAGAAAAATATGTAAATAGTCTTTTCAGGGAGGAGATAACGAATAAAAGGGTTGAGAAACACTGCACTATAGGATGGAAAATTTCATTTGTGGTACAAGGTATAAGAATCTGATCATGTCTATGTGAGTATTTCTTTTCATATTAGACTGTGAAATTGGGTAGTTTTGTTTAGTATGCATATCTTTATGATTTCACTGAGGTGGGCAAGGGGTGAGGAAAAAGAGTGAAATGAGGAGATTCCAGAAACATAAGGTCTTGAATGAATAATCTCTCCCTAAATGAAACTTTTTAACAGAGGATTTTCAATCTAACGCACATTACAGCCTTCTTTTGCTTAAAGACACTAGACATCACTTCATCACTAAGCTTGGGGGACATTTTAAGTAGTGAAATAACCAACAGAAAGCACAAAATGTGAAAAATGTGTCAGTAAATAGACTACAAAAAGGACACCTGTTTACACGATGACAGCTAACACAAGAAGACAAACTGTTGCCTCATTGGACCGTAGCTGAGGACATGCTGGCAGTTGAGTCAAATTTTCTTCCATTCTGCGTGTGTTGAAAAATTACTGTGAAAGCACCATGAGTATTGATTTTGCGGTTGCAAATATATTTTAGTGAGGTGAATTTGCACATACTGAATTTGTGAATAATGAGGATCAACTGTAGATATAAATGATTTCCATGGATCATGAGGATCATCCACATCTTTCACTGCACCATTATATTGAATTAATTTGTCTGTTTGTAGTCACATAGAATTTCTCAATCTTTGGACAAGATTATAGGATTGACTGTCATAAATTCCCAAAGGTAGGGAAATAATAAGATACCAAGAAAAACTCAGGAAAGTGCTAAAAAAAGTTCTGCAGTGAAATGTCAATGTCAAAGTCATTTATTGAATTATTTATTTTACTGAGGGCGATTCTCCAAATAGTGTCACCCTAAGCTTCTATTTGATGAAAGCTAAGAAGTGAGTTATAGGTGTCAGCCATTTGGGTGCTTTATTAATGAGCCAGCCCCTCTTAAGGAAGTCCTATACTAATGCAGCTGTGGATTTGGCTCAAGATGATCAATCTATGTAAAAAGTCCCCTCTCAGACCCCATAGTTTCTAATTCTGATAATACAATGTCTCACAAAGCAAATGAGATTTGAAACATACAGAAAAAAATAGGGTAAGGCACAGTCATTCTTTTTTCATGGTGTACTATATTAACAATGAGCAGATAGTGGTTGCCAAATGCAAATTATACATAACACAACAGCAAAAAAGCCAGTCCTTTAAGAAATGTTTTCAAATGTACTGTGACGGCATTCATGGTTAGTTCAGGGAAATGATGTTTAGGTAGATTGAAAATGATTTTAAAAGAACTGGAGTGCAAACTCTAATATAAATTGTCACCGATAATGGTACTCTAAGTAGAAAAAAGCAGCTCAATTTAAGCTCAGTACATTCCTAAATTATTCAAGATAGGTTTATTCAGATTAATAATTATAAAGCCTTAATAATCTTCTACCTGATGTTCCACTTCTGAGTATTTCTCTCATTATTATATGCACCATAGGTCAAGATGGGGCACAAAAATTGTTAAAATACAGTTTATTTTATGACTTATTAACATTTCTTTACAAAAGACCGATCTAAAACAACAGCTAGAGCAATGTAGATTACGTTCATATATTCCCCCTTATGGAAATTTAAAAACCTTACATGTACTGGGTTTTATTGGGATAAGTATATTTTTACTTTGTGTTACTTATGATAAGTAACTGATAAAATAAACTTATTTCTACACAAAATACAAATATATAGGTATTATGTTAGTAGCATTACATTTGCTAAGGGTCAAAGCACAAAAAATGGTGCCTGTGACAGCTATGTATTATATTAGATTAAGATAAAGTAAGAAAGGTTTTTTTCATTGAGTGTGATATAGACATTTAATTTGTTAAGAAAATAGTATAAACAGCCAGGCACAGTGGCTCATGCCTGTAATTCCAGCAATTTGGGAGGCTGAAGTGGAAGTATCGCTTGCAGTCAGGAGTTCGAGACCAATCCAGGCAACATAGCAACACCTTATCACTACAATTTTTTTTCAGGTAGCTGGGTTTGGTGGTGCATGTCTGTACTCCAAGCTATTCGGGAGGCTGACGCAAGAGGATGTTGTGAGTCCAGGAGTTTGAAGTTACAGTAAACTATGATCATTCCATTGCACTCTAGCCTGGGTGACCGAGATACATCCTGTCTCAAAAATTAAAAAAAAAAGAAGAAAATGTGATAAAGGTAATCTTGTAAGTGCACAAGAACTGTGAAATTATCCAATACAATATCAATGTATCAAAAGTAATATGTACTTTACAAATTTGAAATGTGAAATTTTCACCAAACCCTCAGTGTTTAATCTCATATCAATGAATTAAAATTGTATTACCCTTTGAGGAAAGACTAGTCATTCTTTTTACAATGACAGATCATCCCTAGGGAATGAATTATTGAAACACTGAACTATTCAAAAGAGACTTAAAAGTGATGTGGATGTTTGTGGAATTTACATATAATACCATGCATAGTTCTGTGGCACTGCCAAACACTTTATCCTGGAGTCTTCCTTGCCATTAAAATCTAACATACTAAATTTATGTCTTGCTCTACATCACGATGGAACTGCATTATTCATCTTTTCTGTCTTTGCTTTTCCATGGAAATCATTTATATCTACAGTTGATCCTCATTATTCACAAATTCAGTATGTGCAAATTCACCTCACTAAAATATATTTGCAACCGCAAAATCAATACTCATGGTGCTTTCACAGTAATTTTTCAACACACGCAGAATGGAAGAAAATTTGACTCAACTGCCAGCATGTCCTCAGCTACGGTCCAATGAGGCAACAGTTTGTCTTCTTGTGTTAGCTGTCATCGTGTAAACAGGTGTCCTTTTTGTAGTCTATTTACTGACACATTTTTCACATTTTGTGCTTTCTGTTGGTTATTTCACTACTTAAAATGTCCCCCAAGCTTAGTGATGAAGTGATGTCTAGTGTCCTTAAGCAAAAGAAGGCTGTAATGTGCGTTAGATTGAAAATCCTCTGTTAAAAAGTTTCATTTAGGGCTGAGTTACAGTGCTATTGGCCATGAGTTCAATGTTAATGAATTAACAATATATATTAAATAAAGCATCTTTTAACATAAACACAAATAAATAATGTTATGTATTGATCAGCTGATGAAAACGTTGTTATCAGAGGCTTGCAGGAATCTGACCCTGTATCCTGCCTAGGAACAGTTGTGTTCACTAATTTCAGTTTTTGTATTAACTGTACAGAACAAAAGTACTCTGAATAATGAGAATCAATTGTACTTCTAGAGGTTTTCACTAGAATTAAAGGAAGCAATATCTACAAAACATGTAGTACAGTATTGTATTACTGTATTAATACTGTGGGTGTTAATAGTGTGGGTAGTTTCACAGACTAAACTGTTTTTAAAAAGTGCAGAAATCTTTCAGGCCATTGGAATGATATATCCCTAATTCAATGCACTAAATGACTCCTTTTGCCTCAGAAAATATGAGAGTGTGGCTCAAAAGCCCCTACATAAAAATAGGATTACACCAAGCAGTAACCTACTCGAAAAGAAATATTTTAAATTCAGTGAAAACCTGTTGTCCCTTGTCAAATCTTGTCCTAAATAACACATCATGCAAATTCCATTATATAGCTATTTTTAAAGATGTATTTATTTTCTGACTTCAATTTCATTTACCCTAAGTATTTTCTAACTTCTCCATGGGCTTGTCTTTATGCCATAGCAATGAAAGTAACACAGGCTAATTTAAGAGTTGCTGAAGTTTATTACTAACATCATAATTTAAAATAATGTACTGTTTATCTATAAATTCTTCCAAATTGCAAAAATACATATGAAATAAAACAACAAACTCAAGATAGCTGATTAACAGAGATCCTTATGTATATATCAGTGAGTGTATGTGTGCATACAATTAATTAGTGATTTCCTTAATCACAAAACAGAAATGGCGTTTCTGAATTTTGAAAGAGTAGACTACTGTTTATACATACATGAGACAGATTGCTGCCAAAATAACTGTCAATATTTTTGCATCAGACGTTATAATTCTTGACAGCTAAAAACTCAAAACTTAGTTTTACTGCTTTTCTAGATTTCAAGGTTTTATATTGTTGGCACTCATTAGCTGCTTTGTTGTATATTTTTCGTGCCAGAATATGCCTTAAAAAATAGTACTCCTTTGAAAGGTCATAAAATATTGAGTTCAACTATGAAAAGCTAAATGTTGCCCATCACTTTGGAAAAAAAGTGGAAGTCTTTAGATGAGCCTCGAAATCATGTATAGAAGCTTCTGGTTTTGTTCCTCATATCCAACCAGATTGTAACAACTAATAGTTTATCTCATTCTAGAGAACCTGCGAGGATCGAGGACCGTGTTTCTCAAATGTCTTAGAATTTTGCTTTGAATCTAGCCATTGCAACCAACTGTGAAAATGAAGAACAAAAAGATACCTGGTCCAGTCTTTTAATATTCAAACTCAGAAAAGTTTAAATAATTAATGCAAATATTTTTGAATATAAAAGCACTTTGCCCTTATTTAATTCTATTATTAAGGAAATCAAGTCTACTAGTTCAATGCTAACCAGTTTCTAAATCATATGATAGAATGGGCAAAAAAGTACATTCTAGTTAACTTTAAAATCAAATCAAATTTACCTTCTGCCCCATTCCCTTCTCTTTATTTTTGAATTCTCCTTTATCTACCAACTGTCTAATGCTTCCCTACCACACCTCCCCCTATTTAGGACTTCCAATTGCTTTTGAAATTTTATCACACAGAAAAAGAACTACATCCTTTAACACACGGCAGTGGGAGGAATAAAGGATGGAGAGATTGCTACAATGACAATGACCAGAGAGGAAAACAGTTTTACTTTTTCTGTTCTGCCAAGGACAGGTTCAAGAACAGACTGATCTTTCTGAAATACAGGAGTTCTGCTCCCAGGCAATCCTACCAAGCTGAATACATGCATTTATTAAAATGTGATTTGTCCCCTAAATGGCATTTTAAGGGGCCATATGATCATATTAGGTTGGTGCAAAAATAACTGTGATTTTTGTCACCAGTTTTATTGCGTCAGGGCCCACCATAATGACTATAAAGATCCTGTTTTATTTTTTTCTTTTTTGATATAGGGTCTTGTTCTGTTACTCAGGCTCAAGTGGAGTGGCATGATCGTAGCTCACTGTAACATTGAACTCCTAGGCTCAAGCCATACTCCTGTCTCTGCCTTCCAAGTAGCTAGGACTACAGGCATGCACCACTCTGCTCAGCTATTTTCTTTTAGAGATAGGGGTCTTGCTATGTTTTCCAGTCTGGTCTTGAACTTCTGGCTTCAAGTAATCCTCTTGCCCTGGCTTCCCAGGTTGCTGAGATTACAGGCATAAGTCACCACGCTTGGCCTCCATTTTGAAATAAGTTCACAATCTGAGGTTTTGAGCATTGGGACGTCAACCTACCTTTTTGGGGAGACACAATTCAATCCCTATGTGATTTTAAAAAAGATATATCATGCTAACATTCATTAAAGGAAGCTGAAGTGGCTATATTACCAGCCACAGATTTCAGAGCAAAGGATATTACCAAGGATAAGGAAGGTCATCTCATAATAGTAAAGTAATCAATCTGTCAAAGAGAAATAAACTAAACTTCTATCTAGCTAATAACAAGTACCAAAATGGATAAAACAAAAACTGATAGACAATCAAAGAGAAATATACAAATTCATCATTACAGTCAGAGATTTAGATACTTCTCTCTTTATAATTTGGTAGAAAAAGTAGACAGAAAATCAGCAAGGATATAGTAAATGAACAACACAATAAATCAATTTGACCCTGTTAACATTTATAGAATACTTCAGCCAGAAACAGCAGAATACACATTATTTTCAAATCCAAATGGACAATGACCAAGATACACCATATTCTGGGTGATTAAAAAAAGTCTCAATGAATTTGAATGGATTGAAGTCATATAAATTATGCTGTCTGACCACAGTGAAATTAAATTAGATATCAATTTAAAAAATTATCTGGAAAATCCTGAATTCAAGTATCACAATGTACCATGCTTCTAATAAACCCATGAGTGAATGTTGAAATTAAATTTACACTAAGGAACATTGTGGACTAAATTAAAATGAATACAACATGCCAATATATGTGGGCTGCCACTAAGTCAGCACTTAGAGGGGGGGATTATAACACCATATGCCTACATTAAAAAAGAAGAAAGTTTTCCCATCAAGGACCTCAGTTTCTAACTTAAGATACTAGAATAAGTAGAATGAATTAATTCTAAAGTAAATATAAGAGTAAAAAATTTAAAATCAGTTTGGAAATTATTGAAATAGAAAACAATAAAACAATAGACATGAAAAACTGGTATGCTGAAAACTTCAACACATATCTGAAACCATGTAATTTAAGCAATGTGGATGGAATTGGAGGCCATTATCTTAGGTGAAATAAGCCAGGAATAAAAAGACAAGTATCACAAGTTATCACTTATCTGTGGGAGCTAAAATATTTGATCACATGGAGGTAGAAAGTGGAAATATAGATAACAGAGACTCAGAAGGGTGAGTTTTAGGGAGAAAGGAGAATGAAGAGAAGTGGATTAAAGGATACAAACATATGGTTAGACAGAAGGAATAAATTCAGTGTTTGATAGTAGAGTAGGATGACAATAATTAACAAGAATGTGTTTCACGTGGCTGACAAGACACTGTAAATATCTTGACTGGGTCACTATGCATTATATACAGGTAACAAAATGTTATATGTTCTCTATAAATTTGTACAAAAAAGGCATAAATGAAAAATCATTTTTAATCAGTATGGCTTTGGTCTCATTAGTACTCTAATAAACATCCTTTGAGATTTTTTTTTAAAAAGAAAGTAAAGAAAATTTTAATAAACAGAGAAGTATACCATGTTTGTGGGTTGAAAGCCTCAGTATTAGTAAGACTGTTAAATTACTTAATGATACACTGTTAACAATACTTAATGATAATATTGTTAATATTCTTCCTGAATGGTACCACAGATTCAACAAAATTCCAATTACAATCCCAGCTGGAGTTTTGTAGGAAATGACAAGCTGATTCTGAAATTCATATGGAAATACAAAGAATCCATAATAGCTAAAAACTTTGAAAAATAACAAAATTGGAGCAAAAACACTGTCTTATCTCAAGACTTAGAAAGCTACTATAATCAAGACATTGTTATATTGATATAAAATTAGGTATATGGAGCAAAATAGACAGAGACAGACCTCCACATATGTGAACAACTTAATTTTGACACAGATGCAGAGCCCTTTTAGTGAGAAAGGATAGTCTTTTCAGTAACGATACAAGACCAAGTGGGTTTACACATCTTTAAAAAGTAGCCAGGAAATGTTCCTCACGCCTGTGATCCAAGGACTTTGAGAGGCCTATGTGGGAGGATCAACTGATTCCAGGAGTTTGAGACTAGCCTGGACAACGTAGTGAGAACTCTCCATCTCTACAAAAAAAAACAAAACCAAAAAACAAAAAACTGGCATGGTGATACATGTCTATAGTCTCAGTTACTTAGGAGGCTGAGGTGGGAATATCGTTTGAGCCTGGGAGGTCAAGGTTGCAGGGCTACAGTGAGCTACGATTATGCCCCTGCACCCCAGCCTGGGCGACAGAGCAAAACCCTGTCTCATAAATTAAAATTAAATAATATAATACAAAATAGAGCCATTCCACTCTTAGGTTTTTATCAAAATCAATAAAAGTATATGTTCATACAAAGACTTGTACACAAATATTCACATAGCTATTTTGTAACCCAAAAACTAAAAACATCTCGAATTTCCAGCAAATATATAAAAAGGTGTGAAGTACTGGTTGGAATCCTATATAATATAATGGAATAACTCAGCAATAAAAGTGAATGAACTGTAGATGCAGGTTACAACATGGATGAACTTCAAAATAATTATGCTTACTGAAAGGAGAATGATACAAGGAATAAATACTTCATCATTCTATTCATTTTAAACTCTAGAAAATGCATAGTACCCTGTAATGACAGAAAGCAGGTCAGTGGTTACCAGTGAAAGTTAGGGTATAAGGATGACAAAGGGTTGCTACATGTACACTTTCTTTTGGTAGTTGAATTTATTCATTACGTTGATTTTGCTGATGGTTTCATCACTGAGTATATGTCAAGATTGTCAAATTATATATTTTATACTTGTGCAATTTTTTGTATGTCAATTATACCTCAATAAAGCTGTTACTTTTCGAAAAAAGATTACAGTCATTATTTTTACAGCTTCTCAAGTGGTTGTAAGATATAAGTAGGTTTAAGAACCAGAGATCTATCTATTACCTCCCACGACTGAATATAGTTGATTAATCAGACATCTTCATAAAATTTTTCCTTTTTGGTTTTCTTTTTATGCATTATTTGTTTAAAAGGACATAAAATTTTTCGGTTCAGTTATTTAGAGCTCAGGTTAACAATAGACACATTTTCAGTAATCTTTAACTCCCAGAACTGTTATCTTTGCTGTTACCGTACATTATGAAATGTTAACAGAAGAAACAAGCCTGTGGCTATCTTCCCATTATCTTTGGTTAGGTGATGGGACAGTGAATTTTTATGGAGACCTGAAAAGACACTGTGACATTGGGATTCAAACAATATCTGTTAAATGTATCTATTTGAGCCAACCATAGACCAATACATATAGCTCATAAAATATATTAGGTTTCTTTGGGAAAAAGAATACAGCATATAGATCAAATGATCCAGTAAAGATCAAGTGATCCAGTGTACGATGTTTTTGAAAAATCATATGTTAGGATTATGCCAACTTTTAATATCCTTTATGATTTTAACCATTCCAGAAGAAGTCCAAGTGGATGTTTGGAATACAAGAAAATTACAAAATTGGCAAATGAAATTAGGTTACTTACCATAAGTAAAAGAAGACTTTGGTTAGCAAGTAGTATGATGTTTATTAACATTTGAAAGAAAATGAGGAATATCTTCTATGGTGAGGATAATACAAATATCCCTGAAGTGGTTAACTAAAAAATGGCTCTAGAAGAACCATTTTTATGTTATCATTTTTGTTTCATAATTGCATTTATGCAATGTGACTCCAGGTAAAAAGAATTTGTACATACTCTTACTTATATATTTTCCAAAGTGGGTGAGGTTACCAGGTAATCCTCCACATAATGAACATACGATACGTCTGGAAGCTGTGCTGTGATCATGCAGTATAGCTTCTTCACAAGAAAATCCCACCAGGGAATGACTCAACAGCATCTTTGGAATGAGTTGCATGTCCCCACTCCCTAATTAGACACATAGACTCAACTTTATTTATGCTTTTAGATTAACTTGTCTACCTGAAACTACCATTAGATTGCCCTGCGGGTCCAAGTTACCATTCAGCCTTAGACATTAACCTCCCAGGTACTGATGCCCTATATTTGGCGAGAAATTGGAATTCAAAATCTGTGATAAAAATATATAAAAGATATATGAAAGAAAACACTCATTTTGCCTAAATTACCCTGGTCATTTGTGTTCATTCACTAGAAAATCCTAATTAGCCAGACAATTGCCCGAACTTCACTTTTTGCTCTGGAGACTTGTTAGACAAGCCAATTTCAAAGAAATCAAGCAAATATATTTCTTTTGGAATTATCACATGGGCTTTATTGAAAATAATGAGTAATGGAATACTATAATTAGTTGACTATTATGTTTCTTTAAATACTGTTAATAGACAGTAATGTATTTATGTAAAAAAAATTATCTCCAAAACTAGAATGGACATACTTTTTAAAAGAATTTTAGAATGCAACTGAATATCTTAAAGGTTATCATTTAGAACAGAACAACTGTACAATATTCTTGTGAACTAAATTTAAGTTATTTAACCCTTCTTGTATCTTTGGTTCTGGGTAAATGGAATTTCACTATATTGGGTTTAGAACATATGGATCTTTTATATTCTCTTGGAGTTTGAAGAGAGCATTATTTAGGAATTCAAGGATGTGTATATATATATATATATGTATATATATATATATAGAAAGAGAGAGAGAGAGAGAGAGAGAGAGACTCTATCTGTATGTATATATGTGTGTATGTCATTTAATGATTGGAATACATTCTGAGAAATGCATCCTTAGGAGATTTCACTGTACAAACACAGATGCCTGATGGTATAGCCAACCACATATCTAGTCTATATGGTATAGCTTATTCTCCCAGGCTACAAACCTGTATAGTATGTGACTATACTGAATACTATCGGCAATTAAAACACAATGGTATTTATGTATCTAAACATAGAAAAGGTACAGTAAAAGCACTTATAGAAGATTAAAAATGGTACCTTGTATAGGGCACTTACCATGAATACATCTGGCAAGACTGGAAGTTGCTCTGGGTGAGTCAGTGAGTGACTAGTGAGTGAATGTAAAGGCCTAGGACATTACTGTACACTCCTGCAGACTTTACAAAATCTTAGACTTAGGCTATACTAAATTTATTTTTAAAATTCTTTCTTCAATAACAAATTCATCTTTGCTTACTATAATTTTTTTTTTTACTATTTTGCAATAACATTTAGCTTAAAACACACACATTGCACAGCTGTACAAAATATTGTATATTTTTGTATCCTAATTCTATATGCTTTTTTCTATTTTCAAGTTTTTATTTTTTACTTTTTAAGCTTTTTTTGTTTAAAACTGAGACACAAACACACACATGAGCGCAGGCCTAAACAGGGACAAGATCACCAATATTACTTTCTTCCCTCTCTAAATTTCGTTCCACTGCAAGGTCTTCAGCAGCAATATCACGAATGGAACTGTCACCTCCTGTGATAACAATACCTTCTGGAATACCTCCTGAAGCTGTTTTACAGTTAACTTTTCATTTTTCAATAAGAAGTATACTCTAAAATAACACTAAAAGTATAGCATTGTAAATATATAAACCAATAACATTTATTATCTTTATCAAGTCTTATGTACTGTACATAATTGTTTGTGCTATACTTTTATACAACTGACAGTGCTGGTTTGTTTACACCAGCATCACCTAACTTGAGTAACGTGCTGTGCTGTGACGTTATGATCAGGGCTATGTCACTAGGCAATTGGAATGTTTCAGCTTCATATGTGTGGTCTGTCATTGACTAAAACGTTACTATATGGCACATGATTATGTGTGGGTATATATATATATACACACACATACACAAACACACAAACACAAACACATATATGTGTGTATATATATGTAATATACTTTATTTGAAGCATACACACATACATATATACCACATAAAATATGCTTTGTTTGAATTGTTTGTACATTTCATAGAGACAAAGGCTATTAGAAATGTATGACTGTCTCCCTTCTTTAAAGATGATTGGAAATGTCTTCTGTTTCCGTGAATGTCATTCGGCATACACATATCCAGCATCCAAACAGCAGTGTGAGTTTTGACAGCTCCTGCCAAGGTAGTAATATTGCTTGCAATTGTACTCAGCTGGGCTTTCAATACCCCGAGACAGGCAGGAACATCAACAAGGTCAACTCATTTTTCTATGGTGGCAGTGGCACTAGCCTAATACGAGAGTACATACAGACTTTAAAAATCATGGCTTTAGAAATGGAACTAAGAGTGATAAAAATAAAGTCTCAAAAGCCTTTTTTCAATTATTTTAAAAAATGTTATTTAAGATCAGAAAATATCAAAACGTGCATGAAAATCATTCAAGTATATTTTTTGTTTAAGCACACACACATGGGTAATTATTCAAATAACTGATGCTACTATTAGGGCTATAATGCTGTCTTGCCCTTTACACTGAAGCTCAAGAAATACTTATGGTTTATTTATGGATTCTGCCCATCAGAAAATGTCTGAACATAATCTAATTCTGTGTTACAAAAAAATGAATGTCACAACTCTGGGAGCCAGAGGGAGTTAATTCCTAAAACGTCTTCATTTGCTTTTTGATAAAAAGGACTATTTCCCTGGCAACATAACAGGTAGAGAAATATTTCATCTCAAGGCCAATTGCTGATCCATTTTTTATGAAGTTCACTAATTTTCCTAGAAGAATACCGAATATAACTTCTTTTCATTACTATATATTCAATACTTTCTTTTCACATAAAACAATGCAGCATAAGTCATTGGATTGACCTGGTTATGTAATATTTATTCAACATCGAACCTCTAGTCTGCCATTTTAAACTACCTTAAATCTAAGATTATTTTATCATGGTTTATTTCTTAGAAGATTGGATACCAACAATGTCAGTTGAAACATCATAGCATAAAGAGTCACTTTCTTAATGAACAATTGAAACAAAATGTCATATAGAAACATGCTGTATTGGACAACACCAAGCAAAATTGTTCTAAGATTGAAAATGTCTGAGATACTTATTGGAACTGACTGAAGGATGAAAATGTGTACATATTTGTTGCCCCAAAGCAATAGTGCTGATAATGAACTGTGAAAATTTTCATGCACAGTATTATTAATAGTGATTCAGTAGATGTACACAATGCACCATGTTCTAAAAGTATGCAGGATGAATCGCCTTTCTGGCATTTTATGCATTATCTGTTACAGATTTTAACATAATCATTTTTGTAAATCCAGCCATTCAACATTTAGGCTCCTCACAGGAAGCAGGGGATATGACTTTTGTCTAACAATAATGACAGTTACTTGCAAGGTGGTTTCGACACTATACATTCTTGACAATATAAAGAGAGACACTGGCTACCAAACATCCATTCTCCCACTAAGATTAGTATTCTCACTGAGTAATATTTTAAGACACATCATTGTATATATTATACAGGAGTCTTAATTCTAGTCAATGGCAGCATTACAAATATGTCCTTAAAAATGGCCTTATATATTTAGTAAACAGCTTTTGTGTACCCAGTGCTATGGGAAATATTTAAGAGAATAAGGCTTTCCTGGCCTTATAATGTAGTTAAAGAGAAAAGGCTAACGCATTTCATCATTTAACAAGCATTTATTGAGCAACTGCTATATACCTGAATCACTGCTGGGATAACACAATGATCACAAAACTGTAATCTGGATATGCTCAAGATACTGTGGGAGAATAAAGAAGAGACATTTGACTGAGAATGAGCATTGGGAAGATGAGAAGAGACTCTCAAAAGAGATAAAGTATGAACTGAGCCAATAATAAATGAATAGGGATTCAGCTGGCAAATGAGGATAGAAAACAATAAATGTTGAGGGATGGAGGGTGGTTCAAGACAATCAGAATGGATAACAAAGTTTAATGTGAATTGATGACCCCAAGATTTTCAACCTAAAAAAAAGCCCAAGAAATTTGTGCAATAACGAGGACCAGCACATTTTTGATAGTTGCTGGTTTTGGAGAACAATAATGGCCTCCTTCATTGTTCTTTATTTGAAGTTATGGTAGGCAATCTGCATGACAAAATACTGCTAGAAAATGAAAATGCAGGAAAGTTGTACAGGTGGACAATTAGGGCTGGATTTGGAAGCTATGTAAATACAATGATACAGAAATAACTCATCATGTCTTTGTGTGTCATATCAGACATTTCAATTCACTAAACAATTTCACTGATACTTGTTGAACGCATGGCTTCTAGGTACCATACCAATGGAGGCCTTAAGTTACATCTCTCAGCATAATCCCTAAATGTAAAACACTGAAAGCAAATTTTGTGATAGAAAATAATATTGCTTGTCAATTGCTAAGTGTGAAAAATCTGTTTCTCTGTGATTAATCTATTAGAACTCTGAGAGAGGCAAATAACATGAAAATTAGTATCTGTCCTTTTTCATTTTCAAGATAACTAACCCATCAAGTTCTTCACATTAGTCTAATGCAGAACTGGTTTGCTAAATATAGTGTCAGCAAAATTCAGTGAAATTAACTGCATAACAGAAGCAAAAATGATTTTTTAAAAAGCTCTCAACTACCTGCCACAATAATCACTGGAGTGCAAAATGGTACTCCAGAGTCACTGTAAGAGGAGATGAAATTATGATCAGCGTAACTTTGCTTCTGTACATTCCTTTAAAATCCCATTTTTAAAAGTTAAACTTATGAATGACAGATGTAATAACATCCTATCATTTGAAATTTCAACTAAATCTTCTTGGTGATTGAGCGCAAACCACTCATCTACTTTCTCATGATGTAAATAAGACTGTTAATTTAATCATTTTATAAAGGAGGCAAAACCCACAATCGGTCTTCTTATATACAGGGAAACTATTTATATTTTTATAAGCAGTTACCTATTTTTGGAAAGCATCCATTTGCTTTTGTTGAAAATCTGAAAGTGATTAGTTCATCTTAAATTTAATTATTGTAATCAAAGCCCTGAATTCAATAGCTCTTTCATGTATAGTTTTCCGTCAGAACATTCAATGCTTTCTTTCTTTGAGTTAAACTCCCTCCCTTTACAAATATTAAATTAACAAAAATTATCTAGTACCTGAACGAGTGACTGTTCATTTTCTAAACAATATGGAAAGGATAGGTCTGGATGTCATGCAAGGAAAAGTGCAGGCTATGCTTAAGTTTAGGAAATGTGCCATCTCCAAGAAAGATATTTGTGTTGGGACCATCACAGTACATAATATATTCAGAGTAGGCAGTGTAAATGAGTTTAAGGCTAATATAGACATACACTTGGAATCAATACAGCTGGATGCACTTGCTGAATAGCAAGATGCACCTGCTGAAAGGCAGCAGGATAATTAGATTGATCTTGGTTCTTTCCAATAAAAACTTCCACATTTCAGAGTAATGTTTGATGGCATTTGAAACCGTGGTGGCACCGCTAAATTTACTGGCACAGAACACAAGACTTTATTAGTCAACAAATGTATTTCATGACTCATCATGGACTCACTGATTGATTAGATACTGGCTGCATAGGAAAGAAAAATTACAAGTCTTTCAAAGAAAGTTTTAGAATTGCATTAGCAACACTGATTAATCACCACAGTCACCTACTGAAAGAATGTAAAAGTTTTTCTTGTAGTCGCTGCTGTTCAGGACAGAAACGAGAGTTTAGTAAATATATTCACATGTAATAAATGCAGAGTACAACCATCTCATTAATGCTACATCAGTTTTGATCCCGATGTGAAACTATTTGCTACCTTCCTTTTGTCCGCCATGCCACATCCAACCACAAATGAACACTAGAAGGCACTGGAAGGACAGCTAACTCATATTTAATACAGCAAGTGACCTTAGCCTTACTCTTCTTGTGGTGCATAAGAACAACTACAGTGTTCTTTTAGAATTGTTTTTGGTAAATTGTAGGTGTATATATTTATAAAACACATGAAACATTTTGGTAGAGGCATGCAAAGAGTAACAACCACATCACAGAATGTTTTACCTCCATACCTCAACCATTTATCCTTTGTGTTACAAACAATCCAAATATACTATTTTAATTATTTTAAATGTACAATTGAACTATTATTGACTATACTCCTACTGTTGTGATATCAAATGCTAGGTATTATTCATTCTTTCTATTTATTTTTTGGTAGCCATGAACCATCCCCATTTGCCCCTCAATCCCACACTACCCTTTCCAGACTCTGGTAACCATTCTTTTGCTCTATATTAGTTCAATTATTTTGATTTTTAGATCACACAAATAAGTAAGAACATGTGCTATTTGTCTTTCTGGCCTATCTCACTTAACGTAATGATTTCCAGTTCCATCCATGTTATTGCAAATCACTGTATCTCATTTCTTTTTATAGCTGAATAGGACTCCATTGCCTACGTTACTAAAAATTTTTGTATCCATTTATCTGTTGATGGACACTTAGGTTGCTTCCAAATCTTGGCTATTGTGAACAGTGCTAGAATAAACATGGAAGTACAGATATCTCTCTCATGTACTGATTTCCTTTCTTTTGGGAATATACCCAGCAGTGGGATTGTGGGATCATGTGGTAGCTCTACTTTTACTGTTTTGAGACATCTCCAAACTGTTGTCTATACTGATTGTACTAATTTACATTCCCAACAACAGTGTATAAGGGTTTCCTTTTCTCCACATTATTGCCAACATTTATTGCCTGACATTTGTACAAAAGGTATTTTAACTGTGGTGGGATAACATTTGATTTTGGTTTCAGTGTGCATTTATCTAATGATCAGTGATGTTAAGCACCTTTTTATATGACTATTTGACATTTGTATGTCTTTGGAGAAATGTTTGTTCAAATATTTAGTGCATTTTTCCATCAGATTATTAGATTTTCTCCCTAGAGTTATTTGTGTTCCTTATATATTATGATTATTAATCCCTTGTCAGATGGGAAGTTTGCAAATATTTCATCCCATTGTGTGGGTTGTCTCTTCACTTTGTTGATTGTTTCCTTTGCTATAAAGAAGCTTTTTTACTTGATGTGATCAGATTTGTTTATTATTTATTTGGTTGCCTGTGCTTGTGCGGTATTGTTCAATGAATTTTTGGCCACGCCAATATCCTGGAGAGTTTCCTTGATGTTTTATTTTAGTAGTTTCATAGTTTGATGACTTCCATTTTGTTTGGAGTCCTTAATCCATCTTAATTTTTATATAAGGCAAGACATAGTGGTCAAATTTCATTATTCTGAATATGAATATCCAGTTTTCCCAGAACAATTTATTGAAGAGGTAGTCTTCTCTCCAAAGTTTGCTCATGGCACTTTTGTTGAAATGACTTTACTGTAGGTGTGTACATTTGTTTCTGGGTTCTCTATTCTGTTTCGTTGGTCTGTATGTCTGTTTTTATGCTGATACCATGCTGATTTGATTACTATCATTTTGTAGTTTAATTTGAAGTCAAGTAATGTAATTCCTCCTTTTTTGTTATTGTTGTTGTTGTTTGCTCAGAATAGCATTGTCTGTTCTGGGTCTTTTGTGATGTCATATAAGTTATGGTATTGCTTTTTTATATTTATGTGAAGAATATTATTCATATTTTGATAAGAATCGCTTTGAATCCACAGATTGCTTTGGTTAGTATGGACCTTCATTACTGATTCTTCCAATACATGAACATGAAATATCTTTCCATCTTTTTGTATCCTGTTCAGTTTCTTTTATCAGCATTTCAGAGTTCTCACTGTTTGAGATCTTTAACATCTTTGGTTAAGTTAATTCCTAGGTATTGAAATGTATTTGTGTCTATTGTAAATGAGATTAATTTTTACATTTTCTCTTCGGATTGCGCAATGTTGGCATTTAGAAATGCTAAGATTTTTGTATGTTGATTACATATTGTGCAACTTTACTGAATATATCAGTTCTAAGAGTTTTTTGGTGGAGTCTTTGGGTTTTTAAAAATAAAAATTCGTATCATCTGCAAACAAAAATAATTTGACTTCCTTTCCCATTTGGATCTATGTAACCTTCTCTTGTCTGATTTATCTAGCTAGAACATTTAGTACTATTTTGAATAACAGTAGAGAAAGTGGACAACCTTGACATGTTCCATATGTAAAAAGAAAGGCTTTCCATTTTTTCCCATTCAATATGATACTAGCTGTCAGTCTGTCAGATATGGCTTTTATTATGTTGAGGTCTGTTCCTTCCATCTGTAGTTACTTTAGGGTTTTTATCATAATGGGATGTTAAATTTTATTAAATTTTTTTTAACATCAATTAAGATGATATAGTTATTGTCCTTCATTTCCTTGATAGGATGTGTCACATTGATTGACTTGCATATATTGAACTATCCCTGAATCCCAGGGATAAATCCCACTTGATGATGATGTATGATCTTTCCAATGTATGGTTGAATTGGTTTTGCTGGTATTTTGTTGAAGATTTTTGCACCAATATTCATCAGAGATATTTGTCTGTAGTTCTTTTTTGATGTGTCTTTGTCTCGTTTGGGTAACACAGTAATACTGGTCTCATAAAATGAGTTTGAAACTATTCTATCCTCTATTTTTTGGAACAGTTTTCATAGTATTGATATTAATTCTTCAAATACCTCCTTTGGTTTCTCTCTCCAAAAGGTTGCATATATCTGTCTCTCCAGGATTGGTCCCTGATGACTTATCAAGTTCATTTGGTGAGATCATGTTTTACCGGAAGGTGTCGATGCCTGTAGATGTTATTTGGTGTCTGGAAATTGAAAAGCTAGATACTTACTGTAGTCCTCACATTCTGGGATTGTTTGTGCCTGTCTTTCTTGGAAAGGCTTTCCAGGTATTTAAAGGGACTTGGGTTCTACATTCATTAATGCTGTGGTTTTTGAAGACTCATACAGGTACTACCTTGGTGGTCTTGGTTACAGTCTGGATTTCCTGGAAAAGACTCTTCTTTTCTTTTACTTTATCCAAAACAAATGGAGTCTCTCTCTTTTCCAAGCCACCTGGAAGTGAGAGTGTTGTCATGAAAGCAGCCCAGTGAGTACTACCACTGAGAATGTGCTGGGTCAGACCGGAGGCCAACACAGCACTGGGTCTTGCCCATGGTCCTTCCCTTCAGAGTGATCATTTTCCCCAGGTCTTGGGTGTGTCCAGAGATGCTGTCTGGGAGCAGGTACTGGAGTCAAAAACCTTAGCAATTTACCTGATGCTGCATTCTACTGCATCTAAACTGGCACCAAAACCACAATATAAAGTTTTTCCCTCTCTTCCCTCCCTTTACCAAAGGCAAAGGAGCCTCTTCCTCTGGCCACCACCACTACTTGTCCACAGAAGGTTCTACAAGGCCACTACTGATGTAGCTTATAGCCCAAGAGCTCTTTCATCAACTGTGGTAGATGCTGCTAGGCCTGGGGCTGACTTTTCATGGCAGGGCAGGTTGAAAAATGCTGCCTAAGAGCCTAGGCCTGGACTCAGGGACCGTGAGAGGCTGCTTGGTGCCCTACCCCACTATGGTTGAGCCAGTAGCTATGGTGCAAAAGAAAGTCCCCTTTACTTTCCCGTCTGCTTTTCTCAAACTGAAGGAGTCTTTGTCTATAGCCACCACAGCTTGGAATATGCTGGGTCTCACCTGTGGTCTGCACATCTCAGAACCCAAGGCCGATGATGTACTCCCTGAGTATCACTGCTAGATAGTCAAAGCCCAAGGGCTCTTTAGTGAGCAGATGATGAATCCTGCTGTGACTGGATCCTTCCCTTCAAGGCCGTGAGTTCCCTTTGGCCTGGGGTGTGTCCAGAAATGTTGTATAGGAGATAGGTTCTGGATGTGGGGCCTTATGACTCTACCTGATGCCCTGTCCTACTGTGGCTGAGCTGGCATCCAAAACACAAGACAAAGTCCTCTTTAATCTTTGCTCTCCTCTCCTTATGGATGAGGAAGGAGTCACTTTCATTGCTGCCAGCTGCACTGCCTGGGGCTATGGGAGAGGTGGTACAAACAATCCCTGAGCAACAGCAGCTATTGTCTGCTAGGTCAGGTGTCACCCTAGTTCACTGGCTCTAAGCTTAACCTAGCAGTAGAAATTATAGTTTCTGTGTCTTAGATTGCCATTCATGTTTACCAAGGACACAATAGCAGTGGCAAGACTTACTGGGAAATTCAAACTCAGACCCCTGGAATGGGTAATTTGCCTCTGGCTAGGGCTGATCCAAATGCTCCCTAGGTGAGCAGGCACTGGATGAGCCCAGAGTGGCTTTATACTCCACTGTGACAGGACAACACTGAGTTCTATGTAAAGTTATTCAGTTGCTGTGCTCTTTGTCTCCAAAGTGCATAGATTCTTTCTCTGCACTGCAGGGTCACGGCAGGGAAATGGGGGAGGGTGAAATTGGTGATTCAAGACTATTTCTTCTGTCCTCCTCAATGTGTCGTTCAGTGATATGAAGGTGAAACAAGGTACTGTAACTGCTCACCTGATTTTTGGCTCTTTTGACGTTGCTTTTCTTTGTGCAGATAGTTGTTGATATTTGCCGTTCCAGTAGGGAGGACAAATGGTGTAGGCTTCTTTTCCACCATCTTGCTCTGTCCTCCATTAGCACTGTTCTTAATCAACTACAGAGATACTAATGCTGGGTTTGGAGTTAGACAAACCTGAATGGAAAAATTCAGCTTTGTTACTAGGTATCTCTTTATTTCTATTTGGCAACAAATTATTTAATCATTCTAAGATTTGCTATGGAAATAATAACCTATATTGTAAGGGTTAAATAAAATACTGTTCAAACATAATAGCTGTTATTCAGCAGTTATGGTAACACAACATTAGGCAATATCTTCCATGGTTCTTCATAGATCATTATCCCCAGCAAAACAAAAGCAGTATTACACAAGGTCCAAATTATATTTGCACCCCGTATGCATCTCCTGGCTCAACGAAGAGGTGACTCATATCATTTCTTCCTCTAAACAAGGAAACCACTGCTCAAAGAAATTAAGTAAATGGTTTGACTTCCTGGCTCTTCATCTTCCTATTCAAGGATCTGTCAAGTGATTCATCTGTCAACAACTTAGGGAGAAAGTTCTAAAACTTTCTGATATATTAGAGTGACCTATAGAAACAAGCAGTCTATGAATATGTATAAAATACATGCTTGCTTAATGTGCTGTCATTTGTGGAAATATATACAAAATGAAACAAAACTTGAGGGGTGGGGAATGGAGAAAATATTTGCAGGTGATTGAGTTTCATAAACTTAGCACCAGCAAGCAGCAATAGCCCAGAGCAGTACACAGCTGTTTAATCGAAATTGCAGTGGAATCGATCTTCTGTCTTTGAATTATGATGTATGAATATTTTTAGTGCATTCTTAAAACATTTTCTACCCCCACTATTACAATGGAGGAACCAATTTCTGATTCTCTAAAAATTTTATTTTTAATTAGGGGTACATAATAGGTACATATCCTCATGGGGTCCATGTGATGCTCTGATATAAGCATGCAATGTATAATAATTACATCAGAGTATTTGGGATATCCATCACTTCAAGCACTCATTTGTTTATGTCAGAATCATTGAAATTCCTCTCTTTTAGTGGTTTCAAAATATACAATTTGTTACTGTTGACTATAGTCACCCTGTTGTATTATCAAATACTAGATCTTATTTATTCCACCTAACTATATTTTTGTAGCCATTAACCATCCCTACTTCCTTCCATCCATCCCCGATACCCTAACCAGCTTCTTGTAACCGCAAGACTACTCTCTGTCTCTGTGAGTTAAATTGTTTCAAATTTTGGTTCCCACATATGAACGAGAGATGTGAAATTTGTCTTTCTGTGCCTACATTATTTCACTGAATATAATGTCCTCCACTTTCACATATCAGATGCCACGGACCAGTGCCTGTTAAGAACAGGCTGCATAGCAGGAGGTGAGCAGCAGGTGAGCGAGCAAAATTTCATCTGTATTTACAGCTGCCCCCCAATTGCTCACATTACCACCTGAGCTCTGCTTCCTGTCAGATAAGTGGCTGCACTGGATTCTCATAGGAGGATGAACCCTATTGTGAACTGTGCACAGGAGAGATCTAGGTTTCATGCTCCTTATAAGAATCTAATGTCTAACGATCTGTCACTGTCTCCCATCGCCCCAAGATGGGACCATCTAGT
This sequence comes from Cebus imitator, assembly GCF_001604975.1. Taxonomy (NCBI): domain Eukaryota; kingdom Metazoa; phylum Chordata; class Mammalia; order Primates; family Cebidae; genus Cebus; species Cebus imitator. The sequence goes on from NW_016107469.1 coordinate 3,731,569, forward strand.
TGCAGGAAAACAAGCTCAGGACTCCCACTGATTCTACATTATGGTGAGTTGTATAATTATTTCATTATATATTGCAATGTAATAATAGTAAAAATAAAATGCACAATAAATGTAATGTTCTTGAATCATCCTGAAAGCATCCCCCAGCCTGGGTGTGTGGAAAAATTGTCTTCCATGAAACCAGTCTCTGGTACCAAAAATATTGGGAATTGCTGCCACAAATGTGACAAATGAAATAATTTCATTCTTTCTAATGGCTCTGTAATATACCATTGTGTATTTGTATGAATTTTCTTTACCCATTCATCTGTTGATTGATACTTAGGTTGATTCCAAATATTGGCTATTGTAAATACTGCTGAAATAAACATGGCAGTGCAGATATGTCTTCAAAATACTAATTTCTTTTCTTTTGTGTATCTATCTATCTATCTATCTATCATCTATCTCTATCCATCATCTATCTATTTATCTATCTATCTGAGTGAAATTGCTGGATCGTATGTTCTACTTTTACTGTTTCATGGAATGTTCATACTACTCCTTATACTGGCTGTACTATTTTGCATTCCCACCAACAGTGTACAAGGGTTTCCCTTTCTCTGTATTATCAGCAACATTTGTTATCGCCTATCTTTGAATGAAAGCCATTTTACCTGAGGTGATATGATTGCCCACTGTAGTTTTAATTTGCATTGCTCTCATGATTAATAATGCTGAGCATTTTTTTCATATACTTGTTGGGAAATTGTATTTTATTTTTTCCTGTTGTTTGGGCCCCTTGTATATACTGGTTATTAATCCCTTGTCAGATGGATAACTTGCAAATATTGTTGTCCATTCTGTGGGTTGTCTTTTCACTTTTTTGACGGTTTTCTTTGCTATGAAGAGATTTTTAACTTCATGTGATTCCATTTGTTCATTTTTGCTTTGGTTTCCTGTGCTTGTGTGGTATTACTCAAGAAATTTTTGCCCAGACCAATGTCCTGGAGAGTTTCCACAATGGTTTCTTTTAGTTGTTTCAAAGTTTCAGGTACTGGATTTCACTTGTACATCCAACCCAAGTTAAGTTTTGTATATGATTATAGAAAGAAGATGAGTTTCATTTTTATTCATATTGATATTTAGTCTTCCCTGTACCATTTATTGGAAAGAATGTCATTCCTTAATGTATGTACTTGAGATGTTTGTTGAAAATGAATTCACTGTAGATGCGTAGATTTATTTCTGGGTTTTCTATTCTGTTACATTGGTCTATGTGGCTGTTTTTACAACAGTGCCATGCTGTTTCGGTTACTATAGCTCTGTAGTAAAATTTAAAGTCAGGTAATATGATTCCTTCAGTTTCGTTTTTTTGGTTCCTGGTGACTTTAGCTATTCTAGTTCTTTTGTGGTTTCATATAAGTTTTAGAATTATTCTATTTCTGCAAAGAATGCCATTGGCATTTTGGTAGAGATTACATAGGATTAGTAGATGACTTTGGGTAGTGTGGACATTTTAACAATCTTAATTTTTTCAGTAATTGAACTTGAAATATCTTTCCATTTTTATTTGTCCTCTTAAATTTATTTCATCAAAGTTTTATAGTTTCACTGTAAAAATATTGCACTTACTTGGTTAAGCTAATTCCTAGGTATTTGGTTTTACTTGTGATTATTATAAATGAGATACTTATATGATTTCATTTTCAGGTTGTTTATAATTAACATGAAAAAATGCTACTGATTTTTGCAGGTTGATTTTTGAAACTTGAAACTTTAGTGAATTTCTTTATCAGTTCTAGTAGTTGTTGAGGAGTCTTTATGTCTTTCTACATATAAGATTATATCATCTGCAAACTAGAATAATTTGAATTCTTCCCTTCCAATTTGGATGCCCTTTATTTCTTTCTCTTGTCTGATTGCTCTAGCTAGGAATTCTGGTATTACGTTAAACAACAGTGGTGAAATTGAGTATCCTTTCCTTACTCAAGGCTTTAGAGGAAAAGTGTTCCGTTCTTTTCTGTTCAGCATGTATATTAGTCCATTGTCACACAGCTGATAAAGTCATACCCAAGACTGTGAAGAAAAAGAGATTTAATGGACTTACAGTTCCACGTTGTTGGGGAGGCCTTACAATCATGGCAGAAATCAAGGAGGAGCAAGTCACGACTTACATGGATGGTGGCAGGCAATGAGAGTGCTTGTGGAAGGAAACTCCTGTTTTTAAAAACCATCAGATCTCATGAGGATTATAAGATCTGTGTTTATCTAAGATTTCTGGAGTGCAGCTTTGTTTTTTTGGTTTGTCTTTGTCTGGTTTTGGTATCAAGTAATAATGGCCTCATATAATTAGTTTGGAAGTAGTCACTCCTCCTTGATGTTTTCGTTTGAGTAACTTGCATTAGTTTCTTTTTATTATTTCAATCTCCTTGATAAATTTTTCTGATAGGATTTTAATTTCTTTACTTGTATTATCTCGAGCTATCTAGAAACAGCTATTCTGAATTACTTGCCTGAGAAGTCACATATGTTTTTCCCTTTGGAATTGATCTTAAGTGACTTAGTTCATTTAGTGATGTTATGTTTTCCTGGACATTCTTAATTCTTATGGATGTTCATTGATCCCTGGGCATTGAAGAATTAAGTATGTATTCTAATCATCACAATCTGGGCTTCTTTCTACCTGTCCTTCTTGAGAAGCCTTTCCAGATATTCAAAAGGTATTGGATGTTGTGATCTATGTCTTCGGTCACTGCAGTCATCTCTGAATTAAGGGGTGCCACATGGCCAATCACACTGTGACTCTTGCAGGCTCATACTGCCTTGGTGGGCTTGAGTAAGATCTGGAAGAATTCCCTAAATTATGAAGCACAGTCTCTTGTTCTCTTCTTTCACTTTCCCTCAAACCAGAGTAGTCTCTCTCTCTCTCCATGCTGTGCTGATTGGAGTTTGGGGAAGGGTGATGCAAACACTCCGTTGGCCACCACAGCTGGTGTCTCACTGGATCACATCCATCCCTAATCCAGTGGACTAGGCCAGTGGAGTAGGTTCAGTGGACCAGCACAGCACAGCACCAGGACTTGATCAAGGACTGGAGCCCTTTTGGCCTGACTGCCTTTCAAATATATTCAAAACCCTGGAGCACTTTAGTCAGTCAGTGGTGAGGCTAGCCAGAACTCAGGTTCCTACCACTGGGGTCAATGATTCCCTTCTGGCAGGTGTTTAAATGCTTCCTCTGTGCGAAACTATGGAATTCTGCTCTGTGTTATGTTCTGCTATGAAAGGCAGCGCTGAGTTCCAGTGCAAAGTTCCACAGTCACTTCATTCTCTACCCCTCAAGCACACAGGTTCTCTCTCAGCATGCCGGTTGGGGAATAAAGGAGGAGTGGTGCCGGCAATGCAAGACTGTCTGTCCTTCCTTCTTCAATGCCTTATTCCTTGAAATAATGTTACAGTTAGGTACTGTGATCACTCACCTAATTTTTGGTTCTTATGAAAATGCTCTCCTGCATGGATAGTTGATCAATTTGGTGTTCCTGTAGGAGGATCGAGTGCTGGAGGGTTCTTTTCAGCCATCTTGCTTCTCCTCTTGACCCAATGTCTAATTCGTACTTGGATAATGCCTTAATATTGAAAATTTAATCAACAAAATAATACATAAAATTTATTTTTTGTTCAAAAATTAAAACTATATCCACAGAATCAGCATGAACTAGTAAGGTTTCTTTGATTAGACATCATCCATCCCCAACCTTTGGACTACATTTTTTAATCTCAGCTAGATTGGCCAGCCCCTCAATTTCTCAGAAATAAACAACAATCTGTTTTCTGTTCTTCAGCTGTATTGAACTGACCTCGGGCTTATTCCACTCTCTGTTTCTTATGTCATGTGATAGGTTTCAGCTTTGATAACTCAGTAAGTGCCCCATAGCTTTTGCTTCTGGTTGTTCCCTACCTCCTAACTGATTACTTCTCCATACTTTTTTATTGTTGTTCTGTCATACTGATTAACCCCCAAATCACATGCCTAAGGCTGAACTGCAAACTTGTGAGACTATCTAGAGAATGCAGATGTATACACATACAAACACAGGCATGTGCATGCACACACACACACGCACACACACACAGAAGTAAAAAGTAGAATTTCCATATGCTTTGTATAAATTACACAAAATTTTGAGAAATTGGTTTTGGATAAGTTATTGGATTCCTTTTCTAGGATATCTAAACACACTGCATGTGCTACCAACTTTCTACTGACATCCATCTGGAAGAATGTCAAATTACAATTCCAGAGTAATTTAATCTATTATGATTATAGATTTCTATTTTTTAAAAAGAATATGGATTCTAAAAGCACAGGAAACATTAGCTGCATTGTACTTTGTCATAGAAACCTGTATAAGTCAGGGTTTTGCTATCCAGGAGGCTACATGTATCAGAATCACCCTGAGGGACTTTCCAAAATTATCCACGCTCCACCTAAATTTTAGTCCCAACCTAAATTTTGACCTCTTTCACTTAGGGCATACCTCACTCTAGTTGAGAATCTCTTCTGAGATAAGAGAGATTGCTGATGGGAGTTTGTAATATCCTTGTAGGGTTTGGGGTGGGGAATATATTGAGAACAATTGACTTATGATTGCCATTTATTCATTAATTCAACCAGCATTTATTGAATGCCTACAGAGTGACATGCTTTTTTTAAAAAAAAGTTAATTTGCCGAGAATGATGGTTTTTCAGATTCATCATCATTCTCAACAAACTAACACAAGAACAGAAAACCAAATACCGCATGTTCTCACTCATAGGTAGGTGTCTAACAATGAGAACACATGGGCACAGGGAGGGGAACGTCACACACTGGGGTCTTTTGTGGGGGGTGGGAGGTTAGGGGAGGGACAGCAGTGGATGGAGGGTTTGGGGAGGGATAACATTGGGAGAAATGCCTGATGTAGGTGACAGGGGATGGAAGCAGCAAATCACCATGACATGTGTATACCTATGCAACAATTCTGCAAGATCTGCACATGTACCCCAGAACTTAAAGTACAATTAAAAAAAAACATAAAAAAAACCAGAAACAAAATGACCATGACTCTCATGTTAGTAGATTTCTTCCTTTTGCCCCCATTCTCCTCCAAAAAGTAAACACAGATTTCATGAGCTGATGAAAATGAATCATTGTACAATGTATTCTTTGACTAAAATATACACCATTTTACTCTATCCATACGGAACATGAGTATTCAAAAGTAATTCCCTTAATATTTCACATTCAGTTTGTAAATAATTTTTAAAAAAGTTATACTTTTGGTAAATTGCTTGTAAAATCATAAAATCATAATTAATTCAAGGTCAAAATAGATGTTTTTTAAAAATTGAAAGATTATTCCTTTTGCTATTCTTTAATCTTATGTTTTTACTGTTTCTATATAAAATTAACATTTTTTGAATTTTTTTGTATAAAACATATGGGTCTTTCTACTCTCACCATAAGACTGTTATATCTTACATAGCAAGTAAATATTTCATATTTCTTTTTTCACATTTTACATGTCATTTTGGATACTTTATCTCAAAAATTTTGTTAAAAATCATACCAAATATTGAACTAATTAATCCCAGGATTCGACTAGCATGTACTTCCCTTGGTTTCTCTGAAAGAAGTCCTGCCTACTATACAGTTAAAGAAACAGTTTTGCTAATTACCAAAAGGCTAAATTTGCCACATAGATATCTATAAAAAACTATATCGTCAATCTATATTGAGGCCAGATATCAGATAACTTTCATAACTAAAAGGATGAACAACATAATCATCAAATAAATAGGCAATTTTACTGTATACCTGGCTGCTTAATGGCTTTTAATTAGGGTACTGACCTTTTTAAACTAATTTCTTTGACTTCCTCTATCATTTTTATTGGTCTGTTNAATTGCTTACCAAGTTCAACATTCCCTTTCCCCTAAACTCCAGTGATAATTGGTCTTCTTTCAAAAACTCAAGTTTAAACACTAAACAAAATGTTCTCTAAATCACATAGAACAGATAACCTTGAAATATCGTATTCTGCTTTGCTCTAATTTAGGCAGCAAAAAATATAAGCAGAGAAATACACGCTTTTATTTCCTTCAAATTTCAGGGTGATTAAACACCCCTTCTTTAATATATACTTTAAGTACTGGGATACATATGCAAAACATGCAGGCTTGTTACATAGGTATACATGTGCCACGGTGGTTTGCTGCATCCATCAACTTGTCATCTACATTAGGTATTTCTCCTAATGCGATCCCTCCCCTTGCCCCCCACCCCTCAAAAAGCCCTGGTGTGTGATGTTCCCCTGCCTGTGCCCATGTGTTCCCATTTTTCAACTCCCACTTATGAGTGAGAACATGCCTTGTTTGGCTTTCTGTTCCAGTGTTAGTTTGCTGAGAATGATGGTTTCCAGCTTCATCCATGTCCCTGCAAAGGACATGAACTTATTGTTTTTTTGTATCTACACATGATTATTCCATGGTGTATATGTGCCACATTTTCTTTATCCAGCCTAGCATGTATAGGCATTTGGGATGGTTCCAAGTCTTTGTTATTGTGAACAGTGCTGCAATAAACTTACGTGTGCATGTGTCATTATAGTAGAATAATTTATAATCCTTTGGGTATATACCCGGTATTGGGATTGCTGGGTTAAATGGTATTTCTAGTTCTAGAAAAAACTCCTGCAGCTAGCTCAGTATCTGCCCAAACAGCCACCCAGTTTTGTGCTTGAAACCCAGGACCCTGGGGGTGTAGGCACCCGAGGGAATCTCCTGCTCTGTGGGTTGCAAAGAACATGGGAAAAGCATAGCATCTGGACCAGAAAGCACCATCCCTCATGGCACAGTCCCTCACAGCTTCCCTTGGCTAGGGGAGGGAATTTCTTGAACACTTGTGCTTGCCAGGTGAGGTGATGCCCCACCCTGCTTCTGCTCACCCTCTGTGGGCTGCACCCACTCCCTAACCAGTCCCATTGAGATTAACCAGGTACCTCAGTTGGAAATGCAGAAATCACCCACCTTCTGCATTGGTCTCGCTGGGTGCTGCAGACCAGAGCTGTTCCTATTCAGCCATCTTGCCTGGGAATGCCTGATTCAACACTTCTAAGGATTGCAACAGGAAGCACTGAGCAGGCAAAGACTGAGAAGAAAGGTTAAAAGGAAGTCTACCAAAAAAAAGGGGATGGGGCTGTGCAGTCAATAACATTTTTAAATTCTTTTATGGAAGGCTGGTTCTGATTCTACTGTGTAAAATGCGAAGTGGTTGCTTCTTAGCAAAGCTACCATAGGCACTGGGCTCACTTAATCTTGATAAGATAGAGAAGGTGTGACTAGTCCAACTTCAAATGCTTAACTCTGAGATAATAAATCGGTATTACATTAAAATCTATAAGAAAAAAAGGCCTATATTGCTTTTGATTGAATCCAAGCTTTGTCTCTTACTTGTGATTAGGCTGAGAATAATACACAGTTGTTCCGTCTTGAGTTAATACCATCACTCAGAGATCCATACTGAAGGGTTTTTGTGCTAAACTGTAGCCTCTGAGAGTTGGATTTAAGAAAACGGTTTTAAAAAGGTTGCTGCAAGATAAAAAGTAGCTCGTTGGTAGTGTTGAGTAGTGAAATGAGTAAAGGGAGGCTTCAGTGTCACAAAGACTCTTTTTAGCTGCACCTGTAAAATTCAGGCAATAGTGTATTAAGGAAAGTTCTAGGAATACATGGATTATGCCTATGAAAGTGCAAAGCATTTGAAACTTACTAAGTTTTTTATAAAAATAGCACAGTATCTTGTCTTCCTAGGTTCAACTATGTTTGCTTTTGTTCTTGTGCACTCTCTCACTCTCTCTCTTTCTCTCCCCGCCTCCCCCCCAACCCCCCGCCACTAAGCCCTGCCACAGTCCTCACCTTGGAAATCCCATCTGTTCCCATGTAGCGGTCTCTACTGTCAACTTCATCTTTTTCCGTGACTACCAACTCCTACCTTTGTTACTCCAATAGCTTCAGAACTGTTCTCTTTCCTTTCTGCCTCTCTAGCAGCTCTATCGTATCCTACTTAGTATTCCTAAAGTGAAGGGAGACCAGGTTATGTAGTACTCTGGCTCACATCCCATCCAGTTACTTCATAGAAGCTTCCTTGATCCTCTATTTTCATGTAAGTTCAGCCCTCCTGTACAAATTACACCTTTCTCATGGCAATTCCTATTACTTTCTGATTAGTTACTCTTATAATTAGAGTTGCTCTGGTACTTGCAGTAGTTGCGGCATGTGGCCTCATTATTTTCTACCTTTACAAACCAAATTTTGCATTCTGAAACAAGAGAAACAAAGAAATAAGAGAAATAGAAGGAGGAAATACCAAATCCACAAGCAACAGAGAATGTGGGATGTACCGAAAATCAGGAAACTAAGGTCCATTATAATTCTAGCTTTCCCACCAACTTACATGGTGCTCCCAAACAAGTCACTTGGTCTCTCTGAAATATATCAGTGCTCGTCTACTTAAATGACATATAAAGTACTGTATGCTTCTAAAAGTATAAATGCGACATTTACTAGCTCCACCAATTACTGACTCCATGACCTAGGGTGAGTTACTTAGCCTTTCAGGGGCACCATTTCCATGTATGAAAATGATAGCTCCTATTTCCTATGTGAGGATTAAATGAGTTAATAGATTTATTAGGGCAATGCCTGGCACAGTGAGTCCTTAACAAATGTTAACTATCAGTATTACTATTGTTTAAAGCCTGTGACATTGTTTCTGTCTGGCGTATTTCTGAAGTGGGTCTTGAATAGAGTGGACATTCTGTAAATTAAGCCCAATATTTCAACATTGTTTATCCTCAATAACCAGTAGAAAGTAAATTTCTTCTGCAGTAACAATCACACACACACACAATTTCCCCTATACTGGCTCTGATCAACGTATCACAAATTCAATGTTTTGTGTTAAGTACTATTCTTTTTAGTAGGTTTTCTATTAAAATGCAAATTCCTCAAGGATAATTAACACATTAAGTGACTCACACTTTAATGTGTAGGACCTTGTCAGTTTCTGTTCTCTCAGACTGAAAAAGGTTCTGCTGAATGAGTCTCCTGGGTAGCTAGTGGGAGGTCTCTCTCTTAAGCTAAACTTGGCTGCTTCACAATTTTGCCATGGGCTGATTGGCCCTAACACATACTGTTGCTTTCACATGAAAAAATAACCCTGTGAGTTTTCTAGGTTGTTATTTCCAGATGCACTGAAGAAAAAAATAGATTTACAATCCAATACTTGATACTGCTGGAAAGTTTGGGCAAAACTGATTGAGAACTTTGTTAGGAATGGTTCATCCTTAAATTAAGGTTAACCTTTGTCTCTTGCTGCCGTCACCCAGACAATTTATTATCTGCCATGAAACTGCTCAGAAGCATTGTTAACTTGCATAGGTGTTTTCAGTTTTAATTATGAATAATTTGCTCTTAATTGCAATAAATCTGCTTACAAATTCACTTCGTTTGAATGTTTTTTGGACATATAACCTATCCCTCTTTAAGTTCCTGTTACCTTGTTCTTTCCTCATCACAAACACTGAAACTGCCTTGTTTTCTTCCATAGCACAGGAATTATTGTCTGGAGGGCATTGTCAGATGGCCAAGGGGAAGAAGAAAAGCCCCACGACAAGAAACACTGTGCCTCATCCTGCCTCCTGATCCTAACCAACATTTTTAGACAAATAAAATCAGGTCTCCCTAAATATCAAGGCCATCATAAAGAAGACAAGAATGCCAGCCTTAGGGGAGGAGAAGAAAGAGGAAACAGAAGGAGAAAGGGAGGGATGGGAGGAATTACGACTTTCTTACCTGCCATTGCCTCTCTATGGAAGAAAAACGTCTTCACTCTGCTGCCAGTTACTGAGGCAAAACAGGTTCACCTTCATATCACCACATCCAATTCAGGCACTAGAGAGAAGGGACCCCGTCTTCTGTACTTTGGGCATAGCTCTGGACATAGCCATACCAATCTTTTTCCTCTATGTCAATTTATTTCAAGATCCACCCAAGGGTAAACCTCTCCTTAGTCTCTGTGTAAATCAGTTTCATATCTTTGGCAAGTCATTAACCTCATTTCCATGTCTTCGTCTATAAAATGTGGCCTAATATAATCCGGTGTTTCTCAGACTTCAGTCATGTGAATAGCATCTTCACAATTTCTACCTTTATACTGCGTAAACTATTGTCTTAATACTTTTTCTTTATAAAAAAAACAACTAACTTTGAAAACCTCATACTTGTCCTAGGAAATGATATCAACAAAGTACCAAAAGTGATATGCTACTTGTGTCTTTGCAATATATTTTTTAAAAATACATAACTTTAAAAATTAAAAAAAGGCCACATGCGGAGGCTCACGCCTGTAATCCCAGCACTTGGGGAGGCTGCAGCAAGCAGATCACGAAGTCAAGAGATCGAGATCATCCTGACCAACATGGGGAAACCCCCATCTCTACTAAAAATATAAAAATTAGCTGGGCATGGTGGCATACGCCTGTAGTCCCAGCTATTCGGGAGGCTGAGGCAGGAGAATCGCTTGTACCCAGGAGGCAGAGGTGGCAGTGAGCCAAGATTGCTCCACTGCACTCCAGCCTGGCGACAGAGGGAGGCTCTGTCTCAAAAAATAAATAAATAAATAATTCCATCAAACTCCTAAACTCATTTTATGCACCCACTTCCTTTTCTGAGGCTCTAGCATGGTCAAAACACTATCCAGATTTGAAGATGAACCAGTACGGTTGAGAAAACTGGCTTTGTACCGTATTTTATGCTGATGGCAAGTCACCAATGCTTAACCTATAAAGTTAAGAGGGTAAATGGAGAAAATGTATGCTTGGAGTTGGCACTCAGTAAATGTTTGTTTCTCTTTGTAACCAAGTTTTCACACCTGTTAAAGGCATTCTAATATAAACGGAAGGAACACGGGCTTTGGCATTTGGAGAACAGGATTAACATCCCAGCTCTAGTTGTTTAACCTTGAACCTCGGTTGTCACATTTATAACTGGAGATTGATAATAGCTAATTGAATTGGATGGTTGTGGTCAAAATAAAATGCCATATTTATAAAGCACTTAAAACATAAAGCACTATATAAATTACAACCATCAATATTATCTACAAATATCCTCCATACCATATATCTACATCATGGGAAAAATGAAAGCAGGTGTTAGTCACTGAAACAATAGAAAACAACCCTAATATCTTCTGTCTGATAATTTCCTTGGTAAAGCAGTCAGGAATCCACTTTTAACCACAGAAGCTATTACTGAAACAAGGAAGTATAAATACCAGCATGAGAATGAAATACAAAGTCAAGCAGGGGTCTTCAAAATAAGGCAAAAGAGGTAATATTTGCAAAGTGATAGAAATAGGTCCTGACAGACAGAGTAAGCACTCTGTAATTGCACTAAAGGTTAAATAAAAGAGCTCTGCAAACATAACAAAAATAAAAAGAGAAGAGTGATGTTATGGTTGAATAATCAAAAACACATCCACGACCCTGGGTGAAAAGACGTTATGTGTCATTGTGAAAGAATTGGGGTTAATGAAGAGGAGGTAGCAGAGACAGAAAGATACACGAGTCCTCTGTTATTAGAGAGTAAAAGATAAGCTCATCAACTGGCCTGCAGGGATCTTTGGCTTCTTTAACAAACAAAAATGAAATGAGAGTCCACAAAGGGCCAGGTGTCTCTTCCCACTTGGAAGTGAGAGTGCAGAGCAGGAACTCAGCAGCCTTAGTAATTAATAATAATGTAATCCTTTAGTTGCTCAATCTTAGTAACAGGTGTTTATAGAAGACTCATCCCATTTTTCTTTCCTGAGCCAAATATTTTTCTATTGCGAGTTGCTTTATTTTTTGGTCTACTGCAGTGTTAGTCAACTGACTCTATAGGAATGATGAACACAATCCCAGCTAATTAAAGGGAGGCTTCAAATTGTAGTTAAACGTAGCAAAGCATTTTCATTCATAATGAACTGATTCACTAATCTAAAATATGAAACAGCTTGATACAAGACAACTTATATTTCGGAAAAATAAATTCTGAAATTTAAAAAAACACTGTTTTGAAGTAAAAAATACTTTTTAAAAGAAAAGCTTTTTGATTTCAGCGAACAGGCGTACACCTTATAAAGTTGTAAGTGAAAAAATACTAATTAAAATGTAGCTTCATGAATAAAAAAATGAGTAGGCCGAGCATAGTTCACAGTAGTCTTTCAAAGCCTCAAATTACATTGTTCTGAGAAGCAACTTGTATGATATTAGTTACCATGAACTATCATGGACCAAATAAATTTTTTTTTGAAAATTAATTGTCTATGAAAAATTACTTTAAAAAATAACTTGGCAATAATGACCTACCTAAATAACAATATTATTCTTTGTTTTATGTCTTCCTTTTCCTATTTTATTGTATTTTATTATTTGTTCTCATTTGCTTCCTCTCTTTTTGCTGTGAGTCTCATTTTGGCTTTCTTTTAATTTTTCTGTATTTTTAAATCTCCCACACTATTTAGTTCCCTTACGCGTGATTCCTGATTAGAGCTGCACCTGCACCTCCTCCACCTATATTTATAGTCCCTATTTCTTTATTTGATGCAAGAGCAGTACAACAGAAAAGACAGAAAGCCCAGCTGAAAAGTCCAATTGGTCCAATATTTTGTAGCATGGCCAGTGGATAAATCTTGTAGGACAGAGCTTTATGACAAACCTTAGCAAATTGGTTCAGCATTTGACAACTTATAAAATAATCAGTATAATTTACCTCTGGTCATATGGATATAAATTTAGCACCTAAGTTTCACAAGCTAGATCTACACAATCAAAACAAGGAGTATTTGGAATAAGCGTAGTAATGCCAGACAAAAAGTCTATCACTAACTCCTTTTTTTGATTGAAAATTTTTCCAAAGTGAGTCTACCTAATGTCAAGTATTAAGTCAATGCTATTGAAAGACCTCCAACACTCACATTAAAAAGATAATTAACAAACATAGTATTACATTTGCCATCTCATTAACTCTAATATGCACAAAAATGAGTAATTAGTTTAGAAAAGTCATAATTGCATTCCAGTAGCAAAATTATGCATTATTTCCATTTACAACTTAATTTTTAATTTCTATATAGTCTGTGAAGAAATTAGATTCCATTTTTAAATAGTAAAACAAAATACATCTCAAATGTTTGAATAATATCATTTTGGCTACTACAAAGTATTTTCTTCTGGAAGTTTCAGGAAGATTATTTGATGACTGAAACGCAAATGGGAGAAAAATTAATGACCAGCAGTTCATTTTAAACGTATTTCACCTTCTTAACTAATCCACAAAGCACATGGCTTTTGCTACAATGCAAAGTCAATTTTTGCCAAAAGTGAAACAAATATTTACTTTGAAAATATTTTTTTCAATCTAAAGAGTACAAACCTGAGATTTGTATATATTGTAACAAGTGCTTTACCTGGAAAATGTTTTTTTTTTCTGTTATATAACCTATATTTATATGTTTGACTAATTTATCCTAAATGAATATATTTAATCTCTTTATATATTTTCATTATCTAAACTCAGTCTACCAGAGTTTACCAGCACAATAAGTCCTCACCTAATGTTGTCGATAGGTTCTTGGAAATTGTAACTTTAAGTAAAATGACATGTAATGAAACCAATCTTAGCATAGGCTAATTAATACAAAAGAGAGTTAAGTTCTTATGGCATATCTCTGGTAACAAAAGCATCATTAAACTCCTAAAGACCCAAATTTCTTCCAACTGTGTTAGTCACAATTATTGAAATATATTATTGAAATAAATGCACACTATACCTACATTTAAGAACAATGAATGAAAAATAGTCAGATAATTATTTACCTGCTTATTCCAGTTTAGGGTCACACATGGCCTATCTGTCAGCTCAGGAAGCCAGTAGGGAACCAGACCTGGGCAGGACATCATTTTATCACAGGGCACATTCACACAAACGCACACTCACACACACTGGGACCATGTCAGGCATACCAGTTACCCTAACAAGTATACATTTGGGATGTGGGAGGAAACCAAGAGTGTCTGCAGAAAACCCAGCAGATGGGGAGACTGTGGAAGCTCCATGCAGACAGTGTCCCCAGACAGAAATTGATTTTTTCCTCATCAGCATTTTCAGTGAAACCAAGCTGAACAAAACAATGTTATTCAAGATCTGCAGTACTATACAAGAAAAAACAAGATATGGCCACTATTTTACAAATTTTACAATGTTTAGAGATCAAAAGTTCTTCATAAAAGATGAAGAATATAAGGATTAAAAACTTATATTTCTTTTTTTTTTAATTTTTTTTTTATTTTTTTTTCCCATTTATTTATTTTATTGCATTTTAGGTTTTGGGGTACATGTGAAGAACATGCAGAATTGTTGCATAGGAACACACATGGCAGTGTGATTTGCTGCCTTCCTCCCCATCACCTACATCTGGCATTTCTCCCCTTGCTATCTCTCCCCAGCTTCCCACCCCCCACCCTCCCTCCCCTATTTCCCCCCAACTGACCCCAGTGTGTAGTGCTCCCCTCCCTGTGTCCATGTGTTCTCATTGTTCAACACCCGCCTATGAGTGAGAACATGCGGTGTTTGATCTTCTGCTCTCCTGTCAGTTTGCTGAGAATGATGGTTTCCAGGTTCATCCATGTCCCTACAAAGGACCCTAACTCATCGTTTTTGATGGCTGCATAATATTCCATGGTGTATATGTGCCACATTTTCCCTATCCAGTCTATCATCAATGGGCATTTGGGTTGGTTCCAGGTCTTTGCTATTGTAAACAGTGCTGCAATGAACATTTGTGTGCACGTGTCCTTATAGTAGAATGGTTTGTAATCCTTTGGATATATACCCAGTAATGGGATTGCTGGGTCAAATGGAATTTCTATTTCTAGGTCCTTGAGGAATCTCCACACTGTCTTCCACAATGGTTGAACTAATTTACACTCCCACCAACAGTGTAAAAGTGTTCCTATTTCTCCACATCCTCTCCAGCATCTGCTGCCTCCAGATTTTTTAATGTTCGCCATTCTAACTGGCGTGAGATGGTATCTCAATGATATAGACCAATGGAACAGAACAGAGGTCTTGGAGGCAACACAACATATCTACAACCATCTGATCTTTGACAAACCAGTGAAAAACAAGCAATGGGGAAAGGATTCCCTGTTCAATAAATGGTGTTGGGAAAGCTGGCTAGCCATGTGCAGAAAGCAGAAACTGGACCCCTTCCTGACACCTTACACTAAAATTAACTCCAGATGGATTAAAGACTTAAACATAAGACCTAACACCATAAAAACCCTAGAAGAAAACCTAGGTAAAACCATTCAGGACGTAGGTGTAGGCAAGGACTTCATGACCAAAACACCAAAAGCATTGACAACAAAAGCCAAAATAGACAAATGGGACCTAATCAAACTCCACAGCTTCTGCACAGCAAAAGAAACAATCATTAGAGTGAATCGGCAACCAACAGATTGGGAAAAAATTTTTGCAGTTTACCCATCTGACAAAGGGCTGATATCCAGAATTTACAAAGAACTAAAACAGATTTACAAGAAAAAAACTAACAAGCCCATTCAAAAGTGGGCAAAGGATATGAACAGACACTTTACAAAAGAAGACATACGTGAGGCCAACAAACATATGAAAAAATGCTCCTCATCACTGGTCATCAGAGAAATGCAAATAAAAACTTATATTTCTGTAGGACATAAAACTTTAATCCAGTGAGGTAAGTATTTTAAAAAAATCTTTCCTCTGATTTTCCATAGATGAATACACGAAGGTCAGAAAGATTATATAGCTTGTCAAAATTACATAGCCAGAAGCAGCACAACTCGAATGCAGTTTCTGGACTCTATTTTTCTCTTGAATATCCTTTATGCACGTTTCCAAAAGAAAGCATTTCATTTAGGGTAATTTGTGTAGTACAGGATATATTGCAGTTCAGACACACCTAAAATTGATCAGACATCTGCTAAATAAACAACGCAGTCTCTAATTCTAAACAAATTTAGTATCACATGAACTTCACTATCTTTTTTAATCAGAGAAATTGGGGAAAGCTTCATTAAGAGAATAATACCTGAAATGGGCCCGGAAGTGTTTGCTATTGAGTCTGGAAGGGTTTGACAATTGGTGTGAAGAGTTTAAGTTTTCATTTAGATTCAGATGAATGAACAAGTAAAATTGAACAAAGAGAAGGAACATAGTGCCCATCCCTATATGAGAAGATTCAATTTTATAAAGATAAAAATTTTTCCTAGGCTTATGTATACATTTAATCAAATCCTATGAGATGTTTTTTTAATTCAAATGCATATGGAAAAATAAGCATGTTATATTAACCAGGGCAATATTAGAAAGAATGGTGCTGAAGGTGCACTTGCTTAAAGAATAAAATTATGTTCAACTTCACTAGCAATCAAATAAGCACAAAAATCCAGCATCATCAGTTATCTACCAAATAGGCATTTAAAAAATATATATAATATCTAAGTATTGGCAAGAATGCAGGGAAATGGGCACTCTTATAAACTGCTGGTTGGAAGATAAACTGGTACAATCTTTCTCCAGGTAGGTTTGAGAATACATCTTATAAATAATAAAAATGTAGAAGACACTGTCAGCTCTTTATGATATAGAATAAGCAAATATATGTGGAAATAAATTAATAATGTCCACGGTCCTTTTCTATGCTTGGGACATTGGTGTGCGACAAACAGAAGAGTACATTTTCTTCTCCATGGTGTCACCATGCAAGTGGAGAGTTCGTATAAAAGCAGTAAATTGTAACCTTTCACAGTGTATGGTCAAAATCGAGCGTTTAAAACTTATATATTGAGAAAGAGAAATAAAGGCTTATTTAAATTTATAACGGTTGCCACTAGTAAGACTAAAATACAGAAACTCTTTAAAAGTGTTTACTTTTTTTCCCACTCTGGGGAGTGGGAAAAGTGTAATGAGTTTACTTTAAATTTTAGATTACTTAGATGATTTTTGAGTTACTGATTATTTTAATAATGTGCTGGTATTATTTTAATTTAATATCCAGATTAAAACAAAAAGGCATCCAAATCAATAGATGATGTGTTACATAAGTTTAGTATGATTTTCTAATGGTATAATATGCTGTCACTGGAAAGAATGAGGTAAGATCCTATGTAATTACATGAAAAGATAACAATGACAATAATAAAAATAGCTAAAATTTTCATTGAGAGTGTACTTTACTTCTGGCTCTGTTCTAAGTTCTCTATGTATGTTCTCATTTAATCATCTCCTAACTACTTTATGATAAATTTCAGACACAGGGAAGTAAATTGCCCAAGGTCACACAGGTAGCAAAAGGCAGAGCCTGTATTAAAAGCCAGGCAGTGGGGCTCCATAGCCTACATTTTTAAGTAATGCAATCTACTGTTTTAGTAGCAAATGAAAAAGTAATTGCACAACAATATGTTTTCAAAACCTGTGTGTGAATGTGTGCAATGTGCAAAGTTTGCAAGATGTAGAAGTTATATGTGGAGTGTTTATGGTGTTCAAAGCGATCTGTGTGCATGTGTGTTTACATGTGTGTACATGTGACATGAGTATATAGAATTTGGAAGAATATACACCAAAGAGTTGTGGACGAAAGAAGACAAAATGGATCTTTTTCTCTTAAATTCCACATTTTGTGGTGTTCTCTTTTTTCTCTGATCTTATATAATTTTTAAATGAAACAATAGTATCATTAAAGATGCCCAAATCTTAAACCAAGCAATTTCATTTCTAGAAACTATTTTTAAGAAAAAAATGGGCAAAACTATATTTTTTAAATATCATATTCTTTGTCTCTTAAGTGTGGGATGTAAACAGGGGCTTTTAAAAAAATAAATACAGTATAGAATAGGGAAAAGAAGAATTTTACAATGGAGAAAGCTTACAGTTCAGCCAGTCTATCAAGGTAAACATTAGCAGTCATAAATCATGTAGATAATATGTATTCTTGACGTGATATAAGAACGGCACTTTAACTCTGTGATCTTCCTCCCAAGAAAGCACATCCCAGTCTAATCATGAGAAAGACGTCAGACATCCCAATAGATGGAAATTGTCAAGGCCATCTAAAACAAGAAAATTCTGAGAACTTATCACACCCTACAGCAGCCAAAGTAGAAACTGTTGACTAAATGTAACCTGGTACTCTGGATGACATCCTGAAACAACAACAACAAACAAACATTAGGGAAAAATGAATAAATAATCTGAATAAAATAAAAATTTTAGTTAATAAAAATCTATAGTTGGTTCATTAATTGCAACATATCATTCTAATGTAGAATGATAATAGGGAAATCTGTGGAGTACATGTAATATATTTGCAATTTTTCTGTTATAGAAGTACAGTTTATTTAAAACACTCAAAGTTAATCACATTATTATTTATAATGGCAAAAATAAATCAATAGATAAATGAAATAACTAAAATGTATAAAAATTAAGAAGCGGGAGAATAAACCCTAGAATAACCAAATAATTGTGAACGGTTGTTTTTTAGGGCTTTGTAATTATAGGCATTTATTTTCCCTTTATGATTTTCTTTGTTTTCCAAATTATCTTCACTAAACATATTTTACTTTTGAGAAAAAATTGCATGTTTAAAAATATATATCAAAGTCAGGTTGGGAAAAAAAAATCTCAACCCTTACATCATACATCATACATAAAAAGTAAATTCAAAAAGGATTCACAGACAATAAAAGCTAGCTAGAAGTAAATATAGAAAAAGCATTCAAAGCTTTAAAATAGGCAAATTTTGTCAGACATATAAAAGATTTATAAAGTACTATTTATAAAAAAATGATAAGCTGGACTTAATCAAAATTTTAAAACATCAGTTATTTGAAAGACATCAAGAAAATAAAGACAAGGTATATGGGGGCAGATAAATATGTGTGGTATATATCTGACCAATGACTTGTATAATTATATATAAATAAATCATATAATTTAATAAAAAGTAGACAAGAACCCCAATTGAAATATAACAGACACTTTATATAAGAAAACATATGGATGACCAATTAGTAAGTAAAAATATATTAAGAATCTATTCATTAAGGGAATCTCAACTTAAGATATACCACTAAACACCATGGGCAGACAAAATGGACTCCACATGGCTGAGGTGTTCAAAATTTAAACAGAACTAGAGAGCCATGGCTGGGAGAGGTAGTGGTCACATACTCTGTGTTCTCAGAAAGACATTGTGCAAGTATCACAGGATCTCCCTTTCTACAATTAATTTAAACCAGTTTCTGTTGTTTGTCAGTATCAAGATAAAACTGCTGTCAGACCATCTCCCACAACTGATTATTGAAACAAACTTCTGACAAAGACACCCAGTTTGGACTTGGAAACCAACCAATCAGGGCTTACCTGCCCCAGCCAATCCAGATCAACCAATCAATGCTTAGCTGTGCTGACCAATCATAACTAAGCAAGCTTCAATCCCTCATTTGCATAAATGGATCTTATTGGAAACCTCGGCAGGAACTTTTGTTATAAAACCCAAAGGGTGTCCTTGTTCCCTGGAAATCACCTTCATTTTACACTGAATGCTATGTTTCCCTGGTTTGCAAAGTGTTCATTGCAATAAAATATCTTTCTCCTAAATTCCTTTTCAGAGAGCTTCTGTTTACATATTTGTTATCTGAAAGATATTGTTAAGAGTACGAAGAGAAAAAGATGTAGTATATATCTGACAAAAGAATTTTATCAGTATATGTAAATAAATTATACAACCTAATAAAAAGTTGGTAAGCAACCTAATTAAAAAGTAACAGACAACTCATCTAAGCAAATATATGGATAACCAATTAATAAATGAAAATATGTTACAAATCTATTCATCAGGGAAATGTCAACTTAAAACACATTGAGGTACCACTAAACACCACTAGAAATTATAGAACAAAACAGCTGGCAAAACCAAGTGTTGGTAAGATGTGGAGCAGCTGGAAATCTCATTCATTGTAGGTAGAAGTAGGAAATGGTACAACAACTTCGAAAAATAATTTTCACATATATTATAAAGTTAAACATGCACTTACCATAGAATTCAACAATTCCAGCCTTAGATATTTACCCAAGAGAAATGCAAACCTGTATCCACAGAGAGACTTGTAAGTGAATGTTCATGGCAACTTATTCTGAACAGCCAAATTCTGGACACAATCAAATGCTCCTGAAGAAGAAAATAGAAAATAATATGTGATATAACCATATATTGGTATACTATTCAGCGATAGCAAATAATGCACTACTGGCACATGCTATAGCATGGATAACGCCAAAAATCATTATATTGAGCAAAAGAAGACAGCTATCAGAGTATACATGGATATGATTCTCCTTTATATTACAATTAGAAGAGGTAAAACTAATCTAGAATGATAGACTGTTGCCTGGGGTAGGAAATGGGGAACTGCAAAGGGTCTTGAGGGATGTTTTAGGGTTGATGAAAACGTCCTAAGTCACGATGAGGATGGTAGTTACATGGATGAATACATTTGTCAAAGTACACCAAACTGTATCCTTAAAATGACTGTTTATTGTATCTAAATTACACTTCCAAAAGCTGATGTTTAAAGTAATAGATGTAAATATAATACATCTTCTCTTGGGATTATAAAATCTAGTTAACAAATCCAGGGAGACAGGATTATTATTTAATCCATTATTTCTAGGAGACAAAAATAGCTGTCAAGCAAAAATAGCTGCCCAGGAACCCCTAATTACTGTGTGGTAACAGTCATTAAAATCAGAAACAAGAGAAACCACTTGAACCACTTCAGAGGGAAAGATGGTGTTTTATTAGGGCCACAGTTCTTTGAAACTGCAGCAAATGAATCAAAAATCCACAGCTGCAGTAGTTACCTCTGGGAAAGGAGAAGCAAAAAAGAGCATTCTATTAAGTAGAAGAGGCCTCTCTTCTGTCCTTTGCCAAATGAGTTTTCTGCCTTGACCTGGCCACATGCCCATTTAATAATCCCACAATTCAATAGGGAAACTGCAGCATTGGCAACGTATGTACCAAGGGACAGCTGAGTCATTCTCTGTGCAGAAAGCACAAGGCTATGGGTTTTCACATTTAGATTGTCATTCTGATTAGGCACAGGATCCTGCAATCCTCATTTTGGTAAAATCCCATTATACAAAAATTTCTTGCATGATTTTCTCATTAAAACTTAATGAAAAAACATTTTCAACATTAGAATTTGCTCATGGACATCATGTGAAAAATCTGATTGACTATGTTAATATCTATTGTACTTATATTGAAAATAAGGTCCTGAAGATAGGTTTAGATTGTGAATTTTAAAATGAGACCCGAGTAGAAATAAGGGAAGAATAGAACTCGAAACAAGGGAGAGTTGGTTATTATTTTCATGCAAGTGTTGCATGGTTATGATATCCTGGATCTGTTTCAAGGGGCCTGAGTTTGCAGCTGACAATTCCAAAAAGCAATAATAACAACAGAAAATCCAACAACAAAAAAACTCCCAAACCAGCTGCAAATAATCTTTATTGCTCTTTGGACCCCCACTGGCTTTTAGTTCTTAGGTTTCACAAACACGTAGCTACATTATAAGTGTTACTCCTTTTCATTTCTGTACATTCAATTTTTAAAGGTTCACACTGTATGCCAAACATACCTATGCCTTGATAAGTTTTAAATAAACTGAAGGAAACGGTACAGTTACATGGAATAAAAAGAATGAGATCAGTCTGGAAGAATCCAGAAAGAGGGGTACAGAGAAAGGAGGAGCAGGCTGCGGCATCATATTGATGCACAAAACAGTTGACATCCTTAGGGTGCTGAATGGTACAGTGCAGGCTGTATCAAAATAAAAACTCTCACAGTAATAGTCACAGTCTGATCCATTTATCCCTGCCCAAGCCTGCAAATAAAAACAAAGAGAGAAAAGATGATTGTTGAAAGAGATACTAGCCTGTTAATATGACTTGCATGAAACCAAATAAAGATGTCAATCAGGAAAAATGATTGCTCTTCATGTTATCGCCTTTCAGCAGAAGAATAAATGGATAAAAGTCAAAAACATGTTTTCAGCTTATCGTAAAGCATAAAGAGAAATCAAATGAATCATTTAGGTTAGCTTGCCTGTTTCCCATCCTACCCTCTTCTATTCCCAGCAAATGGGTTTATTTTTCTTCTCATCGTGGATCAATCGTACCTCAGCACTTAATCTCCCATTTCAAAAGATCTCTGACAGCTTCAGGTCTCTCCCGCTGCTGTCTGACTCTAACCCTAGTGGGCTTGACTCTGTCCTTTGTGATTCTGACTTTCTTGTGCTGCGTCTGTGTCTCATGGCTGGATTTGTATGTGCTAAGCCCAGTCTCTCAATGGCTGACTGCTAATCCTAATGGATTTTAGTCCTTGGCTCATCTCCAGAGTACTTGGTTTCCTTTCTACCACTTCCTTTCTTCTTTCTGAGATTGTTAAAAAGTGCTTAGGGTGAACTCTGAGAATCTACATATGTTTAAAGCTTCCCAAGTGATTATGATTTCCATAAATGCTTTAGAAACTGTCCTTAGCTCAGCTATCTTTAGGGGAGGTCTCTGACATTTACTTCTAGACTAGTCTCTGTCCATTTACTTTTTCCAATCTAACTGACTTTTACTTCTTTGCCATCTCACCATTAATTTGGATCTTGTCTTATCACTATTCCTTCTGTATAAATCTTCCAGATTCAAATCTGACTTATTGGCATAGCCAGCTTTTCTCAGTATGTGGTTCCTGGAATACCTGTATCATATATCATGAGGTGAGATGCTGGTTCTTAGTAAAATGCAGACTCCTCAACCCATTACAGATATGCTGAATCTGAATCTCTTTAGATGGGGCTTAGTGATTTGCAGTTTAAACAAATACCATAGGTAACTAGTCTACACTCTAATGTTGAAGAACCACTAGAATTGTCCTTTATTCATTAGTAGAACAAGAACATAACAGTGAAAAGGCCTAGGAACATGTCCCCTTGTTCTATTGGGTTAGTCATTTCACTTTTCTGTTTTCTTATCTAAACAAAATCGTGATAATACTACCACACAGGTCACAGAATGGTAGATGTCCATTTTGGTCTGAGAAATTTAAATGGATCTAGTTCATCTGTAAAATATGCAAACAGAAAAAAATGCAGCAACAACAACAAAAAAGATCAAACGGAGATCAATATTCCCTCAATCTTTAGTTTCCATCACACTATCCTTTACTTCTCTCACCTCATCTATCCCTCACTCACTTCACTACAGCCGCAATGGCTTCCTGGATTTTGCTCAAACACCGTGAGAACTCTATAATTTCAAGAACTCTACACGTGCCTCTCCATGTAGAATTGTCTTGGAAGGGTTTACTTGGATATGTTATTCACTTCATCTCTTCATTCAGCTCTTTGTTTGATTATTACTTCTTAAAAGTGTCATCCCTAATCACCCCATTTAAATAGTCCCCCATTCACTTTCATTCTGTACCCCCTTAACCAGCTTTATTTCTCTTTGTACTTACTACTGACATTATTTTATGCAAATGTGTATTTGCTTTCTTTGCTCATTTCACATGCTAATATTAATTTCCACGAGTTCAAAGGCTTTGATAGTTTGGTTCTTTGTGTATACGTAGAACTTGTAATAGTGCTTGACACATAATAGATGCTCAACAAATACTTGATAATTGAGCAACTAAATTTGCGAACTATCAATATTTCAAAGTTATTTTGCCCACCTTCATCTCTGCTTCAAGTACATTAAAACTAAAAGCATCCATATATCAGATTATACCATAAGCTAAGATAAATGAGAAGACATAGACTAGGAGAATATATCTGCAACAAAGAAGACTGGCAAAAAATAGCATCAATAATAGGTTAAATACTACGAATCATAAGAGACAAACTACTCATAGACAAATGAACAGAACAATGAACAAGAAAGGAATCCAGATTGTCAAATACATGCACAACCATATTAGAAATCAAGGAAAATAAATGGAATCATATATCAGTTTACAGTCATCAGATTGGCAAAATTATAAAAGATTAAAGACAGCGAGTGTCCCTGACTATGTAGGGGAAGTGGAACTCTAGTACATTGTTGACAGTATTATGAACTGTTGTAACCACTTGGGAGGATGATTAGGTGATATCTAATAAAGATAAAAATGTAATAACTTATGACCTGGCCAGTCTACTTTTAGCTCTGTACCCTAGAGATATTTCATCCGTATGTATGAGGATGTATGGATAATGGTTTTCACTAAAATACTTTTTAAAGTTTTAATAGAAATAACTGAAGTGTCTATTGATAGGGAAATGGATAAATATATGAGGGTACATTCATGCAGTGGAATATTGCTTGGCAGTTAAAATGAATCAACTCGGTCTGCATGTATCAAAATGGATAATCTTTTAAAAATATAATATTGAATGGAAAAAATGTGTTTCAAAAGTCACTTTTTTGAAAAGTGTGAAATAATTCATGCAAAATTTAAAAACACAAAACAATACTTTGTATCATTTATAAATATATACATATGTAGTAAAAGTATAAAAACACAAAAAAGATGCAAATGATCTTCATGATGGTAATTACCGTGAAGAGGAAGGGAAGGTAATGGCTCCAGCAGTGCTGGTAATTTCCTTGGTGAAATGTCATTTCTTTCTTCTTTCAAAAAAATGTTATGGTCTCATGCTGCTGTGCAGGCTGAAGTGCAGTAGAATGATCACAGCTCACTGCAGCCTCTGACTTCCAGTTTCCGAGGGATCTTCCTGCTTCAGCCTCCCAATTAGCTGGGACCACAGGTGCAAGCCACCATGCACACTTATTTATTTTTATTTTTTTATATTTTGCAATGACAGTATTTTGCTTTGTTGCCCAGACTGATCTTGAACCCCTAACCTCAAGAAATCCTGCCGCCACTTCGCAAAGTGACTATTTCTTTTTTTAAAGAACCTGAAGTTGATGTGGCAGTCTTAACATTTGTTCTGACTCAGTGGTGGAGTATAAGGCACTCTATTATCCTCTTTACTTTTATGTGTTTGGAATATTTTTCTTCCAAAATTAAGAAAAAATAGACCAGAAGAAAATATAACAGAAAAAGTGTTATATGTCTTAGGGGTGGGATATGTATTTCTTTTTCTTTTCTATTTCTATATACATCTTGATGGTTAAAAATTTTGCACAGTGACTATGTGGATTACATTCATCATTAGGAAAAACTAAATTTAAAACAGGTTGAAATGCACAACAGATTTTAATAAACACAGAGATTTCTGCCAAGTTTGTATTGCATTTCTTCCCTGTAGTGCATAAATCTAAGTAAATGAAACATTAAAAGTGCAGCATTGAACACAAGCAAGACACACTTGTGTATATTACAGGCAGTAAGGCTGTTCCAGAAAGTATTCCAATTTTCTATTCATTAACCAGGAGAAATATATTTACTCAAACCTACATGTTCCACACTTCCTTCAAGAGATGCTATAGTTTCTAATCAATACTGGTTGCCATAAACCTTGTTCTTCACTCTTTCCACACTACAGGTCTGCAGGACTCACTTTAAAATTACTTCCCTTTAGAAGTTTTAGCCATGTTTTAAAATCACTTTCTTTATTTTACATTCTATTCATCTATCAGGCTCTAGGATGCTCTACCATAAACTTCACTGACCTCACTATCTCATCAACCTTTTCTCCTTATCTTACCTATGCTGTTACAGATTTCAATAGGCAGAAAGATGATACATTGTCTCTTCAACATTCATGATCTTATCCATTTTAATCAGACAAACAATGGCGTGGCTATAAAATCTTCTTGCTCGAAATTGAATAGTGCTTTACTATCAAAACTGTAAATTTTGAAATGCCCCTCTCTTATTTCAAATTCCTGTCACACCTCTTCCATTCTCAAGACCAAATCAACTTAGTTTCCATCCTCAGAGTAACCTACACTTGAGTGGCTTCTCCCCCTTTTCTCAGAAAATCACTCCAATTCAACAGCAAATGGTAGTAATGACTTGGGACAAATGAAGCTATCTTTCTTTTCTAATTATGCTTCCCATTGGGTGCAAATTTCCTGTAAGTAACTTGTTTGTTTTTAAAAAGGGGAGGGAATCTAAACACCCTGGGCCAAAATGTTCACTCACTTTTCTTTTTATTCAGAAGAAAAAACTGCAGTATAGAATTTCCCCAGCTCCTTCTGACCTTCCATCTTCAATATTCCAAATACCAAATCCTTGGCCACCTCTGTGTTATCCTGCAGTTTCTATTCTACAAGGGGGCCAGGTTCCAACATTGCTTTGTTACTTATAAAATGGACTTTTGAAGCCACATATAGCGCTTTCAAAAAGTCAGTATGTTTTCATTTCTGGAAATGGCCATCCATCCAGGAGAAACTCTTAGAGGAAGCACTTCCATTTTGTTGCAAAGTGCTGGATGATGAGTTTTTGTTTTTGCTCATCTTCAATAGTATATCACTAGACATTTTACTTTAAGGATGGAGTTATAAAGATCTCTGTGTGAAGATTTTTTAAAAGCATATACTTGGTCTGTCAGCTTAGTTCTCGTTTATGGCTCTTCCATTCAGTTGAGGCTTGGCCTGGCCTTCTTAACACCTAGGCATTTTTACAGTTAGCTTCTGAGTTTCACACTACTAAGTGATCTAGGCCTACCAACAGATTCAGTCAGCCCTAAATCCATCTAGTAGAACCTACTAGTAGCTGGAGATAATTTACAGTTACATGACAAGTTTTGTGATTCAGATAGTCACCTGTTTTATATCTGTATTTGAAAAGTTTATTTCCATTTTAGGTATCAGAGCTTACCATAAATCTATGTTATATTTATACTTTTTAATATACAATACTGTCTCATTTATAGGGCATTATGAGTTAATTTCCTAAGTACTAAAAGTTACCCATTCAAAGGAAAAACCCTGTACTCATTGTAAATTTTTATTAAGTATTTTTATGATTTTCTGTCTATAGGGATTTATGAAATAAATTACACATGCCCTTGTCTTCTTATACAAAAGTCATTAAACACTAAACACAACTTTCTTCTGAATAAATCAGGGTTATCATGATAAACATGTAGTATTGTGCTCTAGCATACAACCATATTCTGTGCCTACCTTTTCACTGTACTATTTTGCTATGAGCTGTTGAACTTGCTGCTCTCATGTTGCTTGTCACCAACATCTGCCTATATTCTAAATTGCTTACTTTTAATCTAATAGGAAAACAGTTAATAAAGAGTTTAGTTAAATTGTGTGTTTTATAAAAATGGGCTGAAGTATGTAAAGGTGAAAATGTATGATGTCTGGAAATTGCTTTAAAATACTCCAGGAAAATAAACATGTCAACACAAAAATTAAATGAAACAAAACTGACAAAATGTCAGTAACTGTTGAGACTGGGTGATGAATACATGGGGATTCCTTATTTTATTCTATTTTATGTATCTTAAAAAAAACCTTTCTTTAATAAGAAAGCTTTTAAAAGGAAGCTTTCTTTAAAGAAAAACTCCAGCTAATAAATATTGAAAAGATAATAGAATTAGGTAATCACCATTTTGCAACCACAATGTAATGACTCATTCAGACAAGGATCACGCATGCATCCTGGTTTTAGTTTGGTTTCACCATTGAGCAAAAGGGTGTTGGAAAACAATATGCTCACATGGCCTTAAATTATCACCTCCCAGTTCACTTATGTATTTCTGAGGGGAAGGTATCTTTACGGGAGAGAAAGGTATTTTTGGAGGTAGACATTATCTAGGTGATCAATCAAGTTCAGCATCATCATTAATGGGTCAAATTGTCATTCTGTGTTTTCTGATGTAATGCAAATATACCATATCACCTATGTAGCCATCTTACCAAAAATGTTTAACCTGGATTTAGTAATGAGTAAACAGACAAATCCAGTGTGTAGCATTTTTACAAAATAATTGGCTTGAACTCTTAAAATTGTTGAAGTTTTTATTATATTTTAAATCAATTAAAATTAACTATAAAGGGCATTATTAGACTAATTGGGGACATTCAAATATGATTGGTATAGTAGATAGTATTTGTATGCACATTTAAATTTCTTGGGTATGCTAAAGATTTTGTGGTTATGTAAGTGAAAGTTGTTTTTATTGGGGAACACATGATGGTCAAGTATTGAGGGGTAAAGTTCCATGATATCAGCAACTTGTGTGTTTGTGTGTGTATGTGTGTGTGTGTGTGTGTGTGTGTTTGTATCTGTCGATATGTAAAGACAGGAAAAAAAAGAAAGGAAATGTGGCAAAATGCTAGCAACTGGTGAATCTAGGTGAGAGAGATAATGTGGGTACTTGTTCTATTCTTTCAACTTTTCTGCAGGTTTGGAGTTTTTCAAATTAAAAAGTTAGGGGAATGTATAAAGTAGAAGAAATGTTTTTTAAAAAGCTAGGTTTATGAGAGCACAATTTCTCCTTTGAAGAGTAAAGTATAGGGATGCCATTTTCTAGTCACTTATAATTCTATTCTAGAGCTTTGAAACTGTTGAAAGTAAGTAGAATAACACTATCTTTTAGAATTGTAACAAGCTTTATTTATCAGTAACAAATAATCTAATTTCATTTAACATGCTTTATATTAAAAGTACAAGTTATTAGACTCATAGCTACAATAATAATCAAATTCCTTGGAACTAGCCAATTTTATATCTCATAGCCACAGTATAATTTTGTTACATTGCTTAGAATGTCATGGCCAGAAGTATCTTAGAAATCCATCATCTAATCCAGATCCTTGATTTTGCAGATTAGAAAACAGAAATCTAGAATTGTAAAATGATTTCCTTATTCTGGTTTTCTGCTACAACACACTATCCATTGGCATTTTAGTTTTATTTGTACCTTAAATCCAGGTCAATTTTTGCTTTAAGGTAAGCATTAATGATCACAAATTGACTAATTTCAAATCCATCAATAATAAAAGATGTTAAATTTAATCTAAGGAGTGATTTCTTGACTTGGCATCAGTGTTACTTGTTTAAGTAAGAAGTAAATGATTCGTCCTCAGGAAAAGGTATGGAATTATTCTATATATTAGTATCCACAGGACCTATGAATTTATTTGACATTTTGGAACATTAAAGTAAAGTAAATTTCATTCATTCAGGGAGTAAAGCAAAACAGCAATGACAATGATATTGAAAAATATTTTTGCTTTTGAGATTAAAAATAGTTATGTGAACATGACTTTTTCACTTTTACACTGTTGGTGGAAGTGTAAATTAGTTCAACCCTTGTGGAAGACAGTGTAGCAATTCCTCAAGGATCTAGAAATAGAAACATCATTTGACCCAGCAATCCCATTACTGGGTATATACCCAAAGGTTTATAAATCGTTCTATTACAAAGACACATGTACACATATGTTTATAGTGGCACTGTTCACAATAGCAAAGACTTGAGACCAACCCAAATGTCCATCAATGATAGACTGGATAAAGAAAATGTGGCACATATACACTATGGAATACTATGCAGCCATAAAAATGATGAGTTCGTGTCCTTTGTAGGGACATGGATGAAGCTAGAAACCATCATTCTCAGCAAACTGACACAAGAACAGAAAACCAAACAGCGCATGTTCTCACTCATAAGTGGATGTTGAACAATGAGAACTCATGGACATAGGGAGGGGAACATCACACACCGAGGCCTGTCAGATGGTGGGGGGTTAGGGGAGGAATAGCAGGGGGTGGGGGGCTAGGGGAGGGACAGCATTAGGAGAAATACCTAATGTAGATGATGGGGTAATGGATGCAGCAAATCACCATGGAACGTGTATACCTATGTAAAAAACCTGCACGTTCTGCACATGTACTCCAGAACTTAAAGTATAATAAAAAGAAAAAGGAAAAAAAAAAGTGAAAGCTAGTAAATTTGTATTAAAAGTAAGGAGACCCATGAGACATAGAGGCCTAATGAATATCTGGAATTAAATTTAGTTTCCCATTGAGTACTCACAGGACTGATAATAATAAAGGGAATTAACACTGGAGTCCTCAGGGAGGAAAGTATGCTTGCATGCAGTTGACAGCCCTCAAATCAGTATTTAATCTGAAAATTTCTCCAGATAATTTACTTCTGATACGATTGCCTGACTCAGTGATTCAAGTCACACATTTAATGAGAAAACAGGTTTGTTACATAAAAGTAAAAGTGAAGCTGTGTAAGGTGGAGACCTTGTTTATGAACGCTAAAGTGCAGTTAGAATCAAATAATGTCATTAAAATAACCTTCATTCTGCCCTCTTCCATTGATTTAATTTCATTCCAAGTACTGTTTCTTTTTCCGCCATTTTGTAGTATAATTTTTTTCTACTTAATACGGTTAAGAGAAATTGAGAATCAGCTTGAATTATTTCTCTATCTACTTCATTCACACATTGGATTCTAATGTAATAAATATTCTGAACACTTCTGACAATGTATCACACAAATAGAAATTATGGATTTTTTATATAGCTGAAGATATTTTAAAATCAATGCCATTATCTTAATATATCAGTATTACAATACATTGTAATTGTTAATAATTGAAACTAAACTAAAAGGGGCCAGATTGTAACAGGGTGAGATTTTTTTCAAACCTTCCTTTGTTGAGGATTAGTATATTCTATCATTTATTCTCATGAGAACTGTGAAGTTTGATTCTTCCGACATTTGAGGAGTGTATCTAATCAAGCCTACAGGGTTATGGAGAAAAAAATGTGATTTACACTAAAATGTAGCAACTGGCTGGTGCTGTATCACCACTGCCTCAGGCAGTCCAATGATGATAACATTTTACACCTATCCGAATAACGGGGGGAAAGCACACTTTCCCTAACACATTCTGGTTTCAAATTGATAAACCCAGCAGAACCAAATAATTGTTATAAAACATTTTCATAAACTTTCTTCATAAAATATTCCACCTATTTTGGAAATAGGGAGCTGATTTTCGAGTCTGCGTAATAATTTCTTTTTGAGAGAAGTTGGAAGTATTTAAATACATTCACTTTTCATATTCAGATGTGAACAGCTAAGCCAAAGAATAAAGATAGGCAAACCAACTGATCTCATTTTAAAAATGTAGGTTTAAATTTGGTATGAAATTGTGAAAAGTTCATGATTCCAGTGTGAAACCTTTGCAGCGACACACAGAAATTCCAACGTGTATAGAAAAATGAAATCAGAAAATATTTATTTCGAAATGCCAGTGCACTGTTTTAAATGTACAGAGTAGCCTCCCTTATTCATAGGGGATATGTTCCAAAACCACCAGTGGATGCCTGAAACTGCAGAAAGTACCGAACCGAACCCTATATATGCTATGCTTTTTTCTATACATGCATGTCAATGATAAATAATTTATCAGGCCGAGCACCGTGGTTCACACCTGTAATCCAGCATTTTGGGAGACCAAGGTGGGCAGATCACCTGAGGTCGGGAGTTCGAGACCAGCCTGAGCAACACGGAGAAACCCCATCTCTTCTAAAAATACAAAATGAGCCAGGCATGGTGGTGCATGCCTGTAATACCAGCTACTCAAGAGGCTGAGGCAGGATAATCGATTGAACCTAGGAGGCAGAGTTTGCACCAAGCCAAGATCCACAATTGCACTCCAGCCTGGGCAACAAGAGTGAAACGTCATCTAAAAAAATTAATTTATCAATTAGACACAATAAGAGAGTAACACTAAAAATAAAATAGAACAATTATATCAATATACTGTAATAAGTTATTTGAATATGGTTACTCTCTTTCTCAGAATATCTTATTGTACTGTACTTGCCTATTTTTGGACCACAGTTGACCACTGGAACCTGAAACTGAAGAAAGTGAAAACGCAGGTGAGGGGAAACTGTATACAATATCTTACACATAGAATTAAGAACATATCCTGTCAAATGTAGGCATCCAGTAAATGATACTTGCACTTATTAATATTATTTGTATTTATTATAATAACTTTGTATTCTAATTATTCTCAAGTTTCATGTAAACATAAGTAACTGTGTGTAAATGGATACCCATACCTCCAAATATATTGAAAATCATTGCAATAAGCAAAATGCTTCTGGAAGGTAATAGGTAAAGTCATATAATAAATGCAGAAAATGTTTTTTTGTTTTTCAACTTGCTCCAGAATCATTATGAACATATTTTTAATGTGATAGAAGATAAGCTAAATAATCTGATATCATTGGAAAACACTTGATACAGTGCCTTGGTTTGTGTCTGCATAGAGATCCTGATGTGACCACTTGGCCTAAAACAGTTATTAGCAACTAGCTTTGCTGCTATTGCACATGTTCAAAGGAAATGAACTTTTAAAAAGGCAGTCCTTTCAAGATGCTGAAGGTGTTTTATTTAGTGGTTATTTCTGAGCTGTAAATTGGAGAGACCTAAGTATACAGCTGAGAGACAGTAAAGTACTTGGTACAGAAGTAAGAGCGACGTAAGTTAGCAAACAAGTTATTATCAAATGGCTTGTCTTTTTTTATGGGGAAGAGCATGTCATCTTTAATGAAAACATTCTGCACTGCTAATTGCCAAATTAACCAATTTCAATATTTATTTCATTTCCAAATGGTTTTAAGAATGTATTGACATTATAGACAATCTCCAGGTTTGGAGGAAGAGATGGAATGGGAAATGTGAATATGTAGATCTATATATCTC
Organism: Cebus imitator; assembly: GCF_001604975.1. Classification (NCBI taxonomy): domain Eukaryota; kingdom Metazoa; phylum Chordata; class Mammalia; order Primates; family Cebidae; genus Cebus; species Cebus imitator. The sequence continues at coordinate 3,764,439 of NW_016107469.1, forward strand.
TTCCTGAACGTATATAAAGCGTTTTAATAATCTACTTTTTGTTCCTAGCACTGTTCTAGACATATTACAAGCTTTACTTCATTAATCCTTTACAAGAGCCTTGTGATATAGGTATGATGACTATTTTACACATGAATGACTGAGTTCCGAGCCTCAGAGAGTTTGAATTTAGGAAAATTGCACAGAAAGTTATTTGTGAAGTTGAGATTAGAAAACAGGTGTCCCCTAAATGGTCTACTAAATAGTGTATCTAATATCTAAACTCAGATGTGTCAGTTTTCAGTACCTTATGCTACCCAGTTGTCAAGTTTTGTATACTGACAGAGCTGGGAAGAACCTTGGAAGTAATTTGTTAATGGAAAAGCTGATCTTAGAATCTTGTTTTGTTTTGTTGGTTTTTGAGATGGAATATTGCTCTATCACCCAGGCTGGCATGATCTTGACTCACTGTAATTCCTGCCTTCTAGGTTTAAGCTATTCTCCTGCCTCAGTCTCCCAAGTAGCTGGGATTACAGGCACTTGTCACCACGCCTGGCTAATTTTTGTGTTTTTAGTGGAGACAGGGTTTCACCATGTTGGCCAGGCAGGTCTTGAACTCCTGACCTCAAGTGATCCACCTGCCATGGCCTCCCAAAATGCTGGGATTACAGGCGTGAGCCACCATGCCCAATTAGAATCTTAAGCTCTGTACACATTACCTTAGATGGTAATGGATCTAACTTTCATTAAAGAAAATAAGACATTCTAAGTATAACGAGGGAATTTACCTTAAAGTTTACACTGGATGGTAAGAAACCTTGGTTCACAGTCCCAGCTTTCCCACTTATTAGCTCTCCTAACTTGAGAAAGTAACACCATAGATCCAGATTCTAGAAACCATGTGTATGAAAATGGGCATAACTAATTTCCACATACTTTTAAACAAGTTATTGTCATGATCATATTAGAAAATTTTTAAAAATTGGAAAACTGTAAGCTCCAGTAAACTTTAGACATGAAATTATCAAGTAAGCCAGCAATTCCCACTCCTACATATATCCTTAAGGGAAATGGAAATATGTACACACAAAAATGTGTGCATGAATGTTTATAGCAGCACTATTCATAATAGCCAGAAGGTTAAAAGAACCCAATGGTCATCAACCAATTTTATTATTTAGCAACAAAAAGGAATTAAGTATTGATACATTCTATAATACGGATGAAGCTTGAAAACACTATGTTAAGTGAAAGAAGCCAGTCATAAAAGACCACATGTTGTATGATTCCATTTATATAATGGGTCCAGAATAGACAAATCCTTAGAGGCAAAAATGTATTAGTAGTTGCCAAGGGATAGTGGAAGGGAGAATTGGAACTTACAGGTTTATTTTGGGGGTGATGAAAATGTACGGGAAATAGTAAGCATGTTTAAATAACTCTGCAAATACACTAAAAATAACTGAACTATACACTTTAAAATGATAAATTGAATGGCATGTGAATTATATTTTAATAAAGCTACTTCTAAAGAGAAAGGTTAAAACATTTTGCGAACTAGGAATAGCAGTAATTCTTACTATCATTATAATTACTGTAGCAATGATGGGCAGAAAGAAGAGTGAGCAGATGATTTATAAAGTCAAACTATCTCTGCTGTGTAATGGCATCTGTATTTTAACCTGCCTATTATATTCGCTGCTAGTGCTAGCAAGGAACCCTTCAATCTTTCCTGAATCCTTTTTACGTCCTGAAGCTCATCCTGCAAAATCGATGTCGTAAATGTATTTCTTATTTGTTAATACTCAGTAACAAAACCGAATGCAACAAAGCACATATATGATCCATGGGGATGGCTCCACTGTCAAGGAGGGGGCAACTGATTTGCTGTGAATGTAAGTGATTATAGAGCTAAGCAAAATAGAAACACTCATTTCAAAGCACATCAATTTGGTATGATTAAAAGTTGAAAGATAGATTGTGTAATCAGCCTCTCCAAAACCAAGGAATATTGGCTATGAGTATTAATTATAACAGTATTTCTGAGAATGTGAGGTTTCGACCATGTGTGGAGTAGAAATTGAAAATCCTAAAATTCACTCACCAGCTCAATCCAAATAATTCGAGGTAAGGTTGTTTGCTTCTTCTGCTTCCAGTTCTCATGACAAGGAACGGCTGACTCACATGTGGGCATACATCCCCTCAGGGCCAGTAAACCACACATGCATAATAGGACATTAACTGTGGTGATAATTTGTTCCTCTAGGCTGAAAATAATAAAGTTCATTTTTATGCAACAGTTTACCAAAAAGTATCAGAGAAATAATCAATGACTGGTATGCTTTCAATTGACAAGTCTGTTTCTCAGCAGCAACATGTTCCCTTTTTACCATATTAAAATTTTCTGACTCTTCACATGGTCATTTTTCGATGGTTTCATTGATATTATTCCCTTATGTCAAATTCACTAGCCCTTCTTCTTTCATACTAGAATGTTTCATATCTGATTTAAGCATCAAATGATCCTCATTGTAGTAAATTGTAACAAAGTCAAACTGTCCCTATTTAAGAAGAAGAAAAACCTATTGAATATGAATGTTAATATTCATGAAGTCAATCAGCATTCAGGCAATTTGTCCCACTAAGCATAACCAAAATATATTATGCATTCAGGCCCTTTTATTTCCAAAGGCAGATTAAAATTTAAAAAAAAGAAAATTAACATCACAATCTTGTAAAAGAACACCAAATAACTGAAAAACTCAATTTATTGTGACAAACAGGAAAGTTCCAAACCAGCAACATAAGTGTATTTTCTAAGATCATAATGATAAAATTGACAACAAAATGAAACAAAATATCTTTTATTGCTTCTGAACATCTTAATATCATATGAAATAAGAAACACAGATTGTATGCACACGAAGCCTCACAAAATGAAACAAAAGTCACACAGTTCAGTAGCTCGGCTATTTCATGTTTTAGGTAATCTTAGACCATATCCTAAAGTCAAATAATAGTACTTATATTTAGTGTTTACCATGTGTCAAGCATTATTCTAAAGGTTTTATCTTTGTTAATTAATTTGATCATCACAATAACACTATGAGGTATATACTATTTTACCAGGAAGGAAATTGATGCACAGAGAAGTAAAGTAACTTATAAAGGCCTCAGGTCTAGAGAACCATATCTCAAATGTAAACAATTGGTTCCAGAGTCTTCAAACTCGACTGTTATGCTACATAGCTCACTATATGCCTGGACAAACTAACTGACAAATGCTAGTTTCTATCTCTACCGTTTCATTGTCTGAAATTTTAATTCACTCCAATGATCAGAAGGATAGTTACCAGCAGCTGCTTAGGGTTATGGGAGGGTCAGGGGTAGGTGGGAATGGACAGTGGGTACAAAAAAACAGAAAGAATGAATAAGATCTACTATTGATAGCACAATAGGATGACTATAGTCAATAATAACTTAATTGTACATTTTTAAATAAATTAAAGAGTGTAATTGGATTGTTTTGAAATGTCTTTGTAAGAGTAGGGTCTCATGTGCACCTACTATGTACCCAGAAAACTTAAAAAATAAAAATAGGTAACTAACAATAAAGAAATTAAATTAAAAATACTCTAATGGTATATGGTAGGTTTTTATTCTGTATGAACAGTAGTTAAGAATGGAAACTATACCATCAATGATTGCTGGTTTGGCTATAATATGATGTTTAGATAACATATGAGACAGTTCACTGGGCTCACCTTGCTTTTATTTGGTTTAATTCATTTTTTAAATTTATTTATTTATTTATTTTTGAGAGAGAGTCTCGCTCTGTCACCAAGGCTGGAGTGCAGTGATGCAATCTCAGCTCACGGCAAACTCCGCCTTCCGGGTTCAAGTGATTCTCCTGCCTCAGCCTCCTGAGTAGATGGGATTACAGGTGTGTGCCACCATGCCCAGCTAATCTTTGTATTTTTCTTAGTAGAGACAGGGTTTCACCACGCTGGCCAGGCTGTTCTGGAATGCCTGACCTCAAGTGACCTGCTTGCCTCGGCCTCCCTAAGTGCTGGGATTAACAGGCGTGAGTCACCACTCCCAGCCTGGTTGAGTTCATTCTTTTCTTCCTAATGGAATGTTGTATTACATATATCCTACTTACATGTCACCTAGATTCAATGGGCTTCACTGGAAAATATAATGAGACTATCAATCACACATTTCCCCACTGTCAGCCATGCTTTTTCAGATTCAGTAAATCATGTACTATCTCAAAAATGCTAGAATAATCTTGTTATTTTCAACATGTGTGTTAAGATACACTTGAAAAATTATGCTCGCCTTAAGTAAGCCTGAGTGATATCATGCCAGCCTACCTGTGAGGTATCTGTATGTCCATCTGAAGTCCAAAAGTAATCTATGTTTCATTGTTTAAGCAGCCCTCCTTTTATTGCTTTCTACTTGCTTAATAGACTCCAGAGACTTCCCATGGTTCTCAGGATAAAGGTCTAAATTTGTATTGGTGCCTATATAGCCCTCCATAGTGTGGCCTCTGTCCCCATCTACATGTCATCTCTCTTCATGCTCTATCTGAATCTCTACACATAAGCTATTTTCTCTGCCTAGAACCCTGACCCCCAGATCCTGCTCACTTCTATATAGTAACACCTTTCTTTGCCTACCCTTTCCTCAGGTTCAAATGTGACTTCCTCAGGGAAACATTTCTGAACTTCCTTAAATAGGAATATCCTCCCCCTATTTTATGTTTTTATTATACCACGCAACTCTTTTTCATAGCACTTAACATAATGTATGGATGTTTTATTATTGTCTTCTCCTTAGGAGACTTGAACTAAATGAGAGAAGGGGGCATTTCTGTTTGGCTTATCTCTACATTCTTGGTACATAGTGGAGTGTTGACTAGCTGAATGAATAAATGAATGAAATTCATAACTGCTATTGTTACTGTGATCTAACCCCAACCTGATACCTAATACCTAATTCTAAGTAAAAAGAAGTCCATCACTTTAACTAGGTACCAACTTAGTGTGGAAAATGCACCATCTTACATTTTACCTAGTAAGCTTAATGTTCCCCAGCACAAAATGTAGACATTGGTAATTAGAAATGACATAATGTATAGGCCTGCTAGTTGCTGCATTTTTAACCATCTCTGAAAAAGACACTATTCAGTGGAAAACAGAATGAGCAGACTAGTGTTAAAATTCAAGATCTGAAACTCACTAACAGTATAATGCTGTTAAATCACTGAAATTATTTAAGTCTCAGTTAATGGAAGATAGTACTATCTAATTTATAGAATTATTGTGAGAGTTATATAGCATATGTAAAATCTCTAGAACAGTGCTCAGCACCTAGTAACACTCAGCAACTGTTCAGTCTGTTTTCATCATTTCACAAATAGCTATGGTCTGACTACAGAGATCTTTCTCTGCAGGATTCTAGAAGAAAGGATTATTGATTCTCTAAGAGGCATGTCTTCTCTTTTTCCCTCCTCACCAATATATCCTGTCCATCTGAGCTAAAATATCCTTGAAGCAGAAGATGGCAAATCGGTGAGTAATTTCTTTACCCACATAAAAAAAATGAGAGAAGCATTAACTCTAGCTCATCACTAGGGTTGAACAACTGTAAGAACAGAACAGTTCATGAATAAAGACATTTCTTAAACTCCTACAGCTATCAATCTCCACCCTTGGTAAGGCTTACACTTGGAGGCTAAGAAAAAAGAAGGATAAAAAGGAAACTTTAGTTTCCTTTTGAAAAGCAAAGAAAAGGGTAGCAGCCTTAAAGAAACAAACTGTTCTTTCATTCTTAGGAAAAAAAAAAAAAAAAAGGACTCTCATACTGTGATGGACAAAAATGTCAAATAAAATTAGACCAAACTAGAGAGTTAAACCCAAAGGAAATGCTTTTTTCTAAAGTACTGCATTTCCTTCTAGCCATCTGAGACTTTTTCTGTGCCCCTCGCAAATGATCTGAATCAAAAGAAGAAAGCAATTTGAAAGCACTTAGAAAGAAGTGTGTGTGTGTGTCTGTGTGTGTGTGTGTGCGCATGAATATGTGCATGTGTGTGTGTCTTAAATTTCAATACATCTTAGGCATTCGATTCTAGGATGAGAAAAGGTTTCATGTTCTACAAAGCAAATCTTTAAAGAATGTGAAAGGAGAAATGTTGTCTTTATGGTAGAGAAGGATACCTTTTTATCTCAAGATAGTCAAAGAAACATTTTGTCCTTTATAACTGATATTTAGTCACTTTCATCTTTTTGGCAAAAGAGTTTTTGAACTAGTGAAATTTAACGTTAAAGTTAAGGTACAGTTTTAATAGAAACTCTGTGAGTGATGTGGTTAGGAGTTAATAATATATTATGCATACGATTGGGCCTGATAGGCTAAAAATATGTTCACAGAATTCTTTCACAAAGAACATTGTGTGTGTGTGTGTGTGTGTGTGTGTGTGTATGGACTTGAAAAATTAAGCTCCCCTGAAGTAAGCCTGAGTGATATCATGTGTATATACATATATATGTACACACACGCCTTTCTGGTGTTGTCCAAAATGATGAGGCTTGCTGATATTTTAAATGTGAGAACCAAAGAATAAAGTAGCTACTAACACACGCTTCCTACTCCTCACTGAGTGTGCCCTCCTTTACTCCAAAGATAAGAATTCACTGGGCTTGCTTCCGGAAGATAATCATAATAGTAAAAACAAGACTACCAGAGTGATCTTAGACATTTCAGAAACCTGCAGTCAGCAATGCCCTATACACAGAGAAAATTAAGCTAGGATCACCAATATCGGTGTTGGTAGAGAGAAGTAGGTACCTGGGGTCAAGTAGGCCAAGTTTATGGTGGTACCACACTCTACATCCTAAGTCCTAACTCTAACTCCACAAGAATTTGGAAGATTCTTTTCATTTAAGACAAAGGGGTGATAAGGGCAAATAATTTGCAAATAACATTTTCCCTCCCAAAACACTCCTTGAAAATCATGTGATGACTTCTTATTGCATTTAGCATAATACCAAAACATGTCCCTATGTAATCTGTCCACTACCTCCCTTCTCTGACTTTAGATCACAGCATTCTCTCCTTGCCTTCTATGCTCCAGTCACACCGCCATTCTGTTTCATAAACACAACAAACTGGCCTTTGCCTCAGAGCCTTTGTGCTTGCTATTCCATCTGCTTGGAATACTGTCTTCACTTTTCATCACTCAGAGCTTGAATAAAATATCGCTTTTTCCAAGAGGCCATCCCAATCCATTCCATCTAAGATAACCTCCAATCCTGTCTCCAGCCCCATCGTTTTGTCCCATTACATTTTTTTATTTTCCTGCTGTTCAACCAGAAGCTGTTCAACAAATATTTGTAAAATAAAGAAACACCTCATAGATTAATCCTTGAAACAGCTCCACTTCAAAGTGACTGTGCAGAAGTCTTAGACAAATGCAGAAGCTATATTGGGTTAAAATGGATGAAAGTAAATCGATAATTTATATATTCCCAAATCTCTGAATATGTGGTATCAAAAGAATCAGGATAACTAGTTGATTTTTAAAGAATTTACCCAATAGATATGACTGCAAAAACTTGGTTTGTCATGATTTTTACCAAAAATTGTCTTCCTTTGGATGTAGAAAAGGGAGAGGAAATGAAATCAAGCATTGTCCCTTGAGAAATTCTTCATGTATCAGAATGTAATAATCTCACATCTGCTTGTCACTTAACATGTTGAAATACTCTAAATGGACAGAGGACGTAAGTTCTACCAGTAAATGGCTGGGCGGACTTGGACAAATCAATTCAGTGTTTCTATCTGTTATGTGGGAATGCGTTTGTGTCTTGTCTGACTCACGGACCTATTGTGAATTTCAAATTAAAGAATGCTTATGAAAGTACAGTATATTGCCAAGTCCCATGGAAATGTAAAGTATGGCTTTCACAAAAATGTTGTAATTTCTCAAAAGGAGAACCAAAATATTTTTGTATGATATTCAAGTGTTTCTAGAAAATTAATGTCTTTGTTGGCTATTGATATTTAAACCCAGTCAATATTCCACCTGATCATAACTTTAATACATTCTGCAGATCTATATAGACATAATAAACAATTATTTTGTAAGAGCAAATTGGAACTGCTTGCCTTATGTGTAACAGACCATAAATTTGCCTGCTAAGATTATGATAGCTTCACCAGGCTAAGAGACAAGACTATCAATGAAGGATCCCCAATAACTGAACAGATCCGGTTTTATAACAGGCTGTGTTATTAACAATAATAGTACTATGATTGGAGAAGCAATAGAGATCCTAATAATACCTTCCCTTTGCCTTAAATTTCACCCTTTGGAGAAGTACTTTTCACCTATATTAGTATATTTTAGTTTGGTTGAGACAATCCTTATTTTCTTTGGGTGGGACAATGCACTAACTCATTAAGACTGTAGCAGAAATTAATTTATCTGGTTAACTTAACCCCACCTGCTGCTAACCAGTGAAAAACTCTAATGGAATCTCTGAGGAAGCCTGAATAAGAAGATTAGATAAATTTTGCTTGTGTAAAACATGTCAGGAACATGGTGTTCTGATTTGAACAAATGAGGCTTTAAAATGGGCGCTGAGCAGCCAAGAGACAGCAAAGAGGATACCTGAAGGGACCACAGAATGTTAATATAACCATGCAACTATCAGGCAGAAATTTAAAAATAGTTTCACTCTGCTCAACCCACAATGTAGCTGGACTGCAATTCAACCATATATTAATTAAAACTGAAAAGGTTTTTGAAAACACTTTGCCTTATTAAGCTTTGATGCTATTTATACAGAGAGTAATTTTTTAAAATTATCTTAACTAGATAGTCACTAAAATAACAAAATATTCTAACTTGTCATTGATAATTACAAGTATATTTTTGTCTTTTGCTAATGAAAGCATTCTTGATATTGTCTACTTCTATTAATTCTGGACAATTCTGACCTAATGAAGAAGAAAAGTTACAGCAGAAATTCAATTAATCCAGTGCATTCTAGTAATTAGAGAAATGAGCCAAATATAATTCTTTTATAAATAGTAGGACCTTAATTTCATTCCTGTTATTATGTTATTGGAAATAATCTTCCCAATCAATTTTGCTTATCTTTTAAAATAATTCTGCATAAATTAATTTAAAATGGCCCAAGTTTTATTAAAAAGTAAATCTTGAGGATCTAATGAGGGCATAATTTTGCCAAGCTTCATGATTTTCTGGAAGGAATATTATAAAGGCCAATGGTCATGCTCAGCTTCTGATACAAAGAAGCTGGTACAACGCTATGAAGCTTCACTGGGTGACAATATTTTGCTTATTATTTATCAATGTTTTAAATATTTTCTGCCATAAAATGACATTATTGTTTCCTTTTTGACAGGTTTTTACAGAGGCTATAATAATGTAAATGAATGCTTATAAGACAAGGAAATCATTAAACAAATATAAAATATTTTAATACAAAATAAAGAGGTCCAGGCATAGTGACTCACGCCTGTAATCCCAGCACTTTTAGAGGTCAAGGCTGTTGGTTGCATGAGACCAGCCAGGGCAATGTGGCGAGTACAAAAAAAAATAATAATAATATAAAATAGCCAGGCATAGTGTCATGCACCTGTAGTTCCAGCTACTCAGGAGGCTGAAGTGGAAGATTCACTTGAGGCTGGGAGGTCGAGGCTGCAGTAAGATCGTGATTGTGCCACTGAACTCTAGCCTGGGTGACAGAGTGAGACTCTCTCAAACAAATACACACACACACACACACACACACACTAAAGAATATGTATCAAAAGGCATTTATCCTAAAAAAACTAGACAAGTGGAAAAATAAGAACAAGAATGCTCATTCTGGTGTTGTTGGTAATAGTGGAAAAGTAGAAACAATCTATTGATATAAAGATAATTGATTAAATAAATTTTGTCATGTCTATACAATGAATGGCTAAGCATCCATCAAAATTTAGTATCTAGATATATACCTATTAAAACGAAAAGATGTTTATGATGTATTCTTTGAAAAAAAGGAAAGCATGGTTGTTGGAAGGTTAGTGCAGCCCTTGTGAAAGAAAAGCAAATAAATAAAGCATTTTGCTTTACTTTTTTTCGGAAATTTGATAGTGTCTACCAAAATATAAAAATAATGAAAGGTATTTCAGTAATTTAAATCCTGCCAACAAAGTAAAAATACTTGAAACTGTTTCAATATCCATCCATAGGGGACTGATACGGTTTGGCTGTGTCCCCACAAAAATCTCATCTTCAATTGTAACTCCCACAATTACACGTATAGTGGGAGGAACCTGGTGAGAGGTTATTGAATTATGGGGGCAGGTCTTTTCTGTGGTTTTCTCATGATAGTGAATGAGTCTCATGAGATATGATGGTTTTACAAATGGGAGTTTCCCTGCACAGGTTCTCTGTTTGCCTGCCACCACACATGTAAGACGTGCCTTGCTCCTCCTTGCCTTCTGCCATGATTGTGAGGCCTCGCCAGCCATGTGAAATTGTAAGTCCATTAAACCTCTTTCTTTTGTAAATTGCCCAGTCTCAGGTATGTCTTTATCAAGAGCCTGAAAACAGACTAATACAGAGACTGATTCTATACAATGGGATACTAATGCAGTTATCAATGTCAGAGAAGAAGACAGACAACATAATTAAAAATAGGCAAAATATTTAAATGGGCAATCCTAAAAGTAAAATATGTAAATGAACAAAAATCACTAGGAAGAATGTGCAACATCAGCAGTCACCAGAAAATGCACATTAAAACCCCAATAAGATACATTAACACACTTACTAGAATGCTTCAAATTTAAAAAGACTGAAAACAGCAAGTTTTGGCAAAGATGTAGAGTAACTGTAAGTCTCATTCACTACTGTTGAAAATGGAAAATGGTGCAACCTCAATGAAAAATAGTATGGCAACACCTTATGAAGTTAAGCACACTACCTAGCAATTCTCTGTCTTGCTATTAACCATGAGCAATGAAAACACGTCCACATAATTATTTATGTATGAATGTTCGTATTATCTATGATGGCCAATAAATTAACCTCAAGTGGCAAAGCAATAAAGAAATTGTAGTATATTCATACCATGACATGCTACTCAGAAAGGAAATTAAATGAAATATTGATGGTAGCAATACCATGGATGAATCTCAAAATCATTATGCAAAGTGAAAGAAGTCAAACATAAAATGCTATGATTTCATTTATTTGAAATCATACAAGAGGCAAAACTATAGTTCCCGAAAACAGATCAATGGTTACCTGGGGTGGGAACATGGGGTGTAGGGGAATTGGACCTAGTGAAAAGGGGCACCAGAAACTTCTTAGGATGAAGAAAAATCTCTATAGCCTGGTAATCACATAGTTGCATACAATTTCTAAAATTCATTAAACTGTACACTTAAAATTGACGAATTTTATCTTTATTTTATTTTAGTTTTGAGACAGGGTTTCCCTTTGTCGTTCTGGCTAGGGTGCAGTGGTGTGTTCTTGGCTCACTGCAGCATTGAACTTCCAGGCTCTATCTATCCTTCCAACTCAGCTTCCCGCCTGAATAGCTGGGAATATAGGCGTGCACCACCATGCCCATCTAGTTTGTTTTTTTGTTTTTGCTTTTTTGTGTTTTGTAATTTTGTAGAGAAGGTGTTTCACCGTGTTTTTCAGGCTGGTCTGGAATGCCTGGACTCAAGCAATCTGCCCAACTCGGCCTCCCAAAACGCAAGGATTACAGGTGCAAGCCACCATGCCTGGCAAATGAATTTTCTTGTAGGTAAATAATTAGCCACAAAATGGTAAACAAAACAAAACAAAAGTTAGAGGTAAGTTTGCATTTTCTTGCCCCTAGTGACGGTGAAATGAGCAAAGGTGAAAGTCCCTGGATCAATCCTGTGCCCCTCATAAATCAGGATGTGAAAAATGCCCATAGCCTTTTAGTCCTTCCTTCAATTGGAAAACCTTTCAGTGAAGTTCTATTTTATACATTTGGCTAAAATCAATTTTCAAAAGGATTATTCCTCATGTCGTCCGAATTTATAGCATGTAGACTTGCTTTACCAAATGAACAACAAAAAAAGATCCTTTGAATTTCCAGGAAAAAAAAAAAGTCAACCAGTGATTCACTAGAAAACTTGAGGAATTCCAAAATTATTTAGCTAAGTCATGAGATTAAAAATTCGGCTATTTGACCAGATAGAGCAAATCAGTAACTTGATGTTAACTCTACAAGATAACAGCTCCTGACTATTAACAAAGAATCATGCAAGGATGCAGATGAAAGGAGGTTATTTCTAGTGCAATCCATCAAAATAATCTTCAGACATCAACAGAATCTTGTCAGTGATAGTTTTTAGCAGTGGAACTGTTACAGGTCGTAAGACACCGCGAAAAGAAACCAAAAAGTGCAAAAACAACTTCCTCAAAAAGCAGCGTTTGGAGACTGAAGATGAGCTTCTATTTTGAGAAGTTCTTGGTAATCTAATTAGAGTGCACCCAAAGGCTGCAATAGAAATGCCTTGGACAATCTGGTCTTCAATATTGACTGCATCAATACCTCTGAGGATTATTATAAATTAGAATTGTTTCAGATGTGAATAAAGATTATTCAAAAGAGAATGATGTATCATCAAAGTATATAAAGAACAAAAGAGACAAACAGCAGAATCTGACACATAGTGAAGAGAAGAAAATACTTCACCTGAGTGGTTCTCATTCTTTTGTGGTAGAATAATAACAAGGGAACTCTTCTGAAAACTCTTAAGCACAACTATTATTTCAAGCAAGATACCCTCTACCTACCCTTTCTGAAAACAAACAAAAAAAAGTTTAGATTTTTCATTCTCAGCCAGCCTTCTTTTTTAAAACAAAAGTGTAATCAGGATCACACTATATGGGAAAAAAATATTTTCCACTGGCCTACAGCAAAAATTTCGAGGCCAGTTTTGGAAATACCATCTATATAAATGTTATTTTACAGTTTCTTTTCACTTTAGTTATGTGCTAGTGATTTACATAAGCAAGGTATTTCATGGACGAAAATCCCACTCAGGCTTTTGTAATCTTGCTTATTAAGCAGATTGTTTGTAACCTTGAGAGTAAGAAAAGTTAACTCGAAAAAGTTAAACATACCATTTTAGCTACTGCCAGAGTTTCTTTTGTTATATGCAGAATAATGCTAAAGATTTTTATGCTTTTATTATTGAAATTTTCAAACATACGCAAAAGTAGAAACGAGATTACAGTGAACCACCACATACTTAACACCCACCTTGAATATTTATCGACTCTGTTTCATCTTATTTCATCCACACCCCCTTTTGTACTTGCTGGATTATTTAAAGCAAACCCTAGATAATTTCATTTATCCATGCATATTTGGATGCTAGTAAGTTTCTATTCAGTTCTTAGAACAATTAAAAAAGATATGATAAAAATAAGTATATTTTGAAAGATTAAACCTAAATCGCTAATCTGAAATTTGAGATTCAGTACTACATTATATGTAAAGCAAGTGGAGAGGCCATTTTCTAAATAGAAAAATTCAATGAGCTCTTCCCCAATATTAAAAAAAGAAAAGAAAAGAAAACAAAACAAAACTCCAATTTGTCCCTGGTGAATTTAAGTTTTTTAAAATATTTTCTTTGGAGCAAAAGAACTGGAATAATCCTGTTAGAAATTCAGTGAGAAGTGCTTTTGTAATGCATACATTTAACTGACTGAAGAATTTGGATTATTCATCTGAAACCTTATAGCTTAAATGTGGTTCATTGTACAGAGTCTTGCCAGAAAGTCATTATTCCAAGATATCTGACCCTAATATTTTATTGCATTGAAAATATAAAGCTGCTTTTACCCTTGGGAATGCACACATTTCAGGTTCTTAACCACTAGAATCCTCTCACATGGTGAATATCTTCATTATTACCCTTTCACGTGTTCAAGGAAATCTGATTTCAAATTCCAGAGTTATATCATTTTATGGATTGATCTAGAGGGAGATAAATTTACTAAAACCCACATGGTCCTTAGTTAGTTGATGTGAAATGTCAAACAGAGCAGCCACAGAAAAACTCAGGATATAAGGAAATTTGGAAGGATGAACACATACATGGCAGCTGTTTAAGGGATAATAAAGACGGAGAGTCTCGCTCTCTCGGCTGTGCAGGTGATAATAAACTTGCTAGCAGCCCAGATACATGACGTGAAGGGGCTTATTTTCAAGCAATGCCTGAAAATCCAAAACCTGTAGAACTGTGGGCCCCAAGCAGTCACTGAGCCAAGTCCTGACAATTTGATGAGAATAAAGTTTTAAAAGAGCATCCGGTAGAGGTTGAGTGACACCAGAAGAAATTATTAGAACAAGAGAAAACAGGCTAAGTACTTAAATCAGCAATTACCTCAAAGCACTCAGGAGTAATAGAGAGCATGATGACATCAAAATTGCTACAAAACATGCCTAAAATTTTTCCACTCTTTTCTGAGTGCTTTACATTTTGATGAGAGCCCTGGGTATTTGCTTCAGATATAGAGTGCACACAGATTAAAAATGAGGAACAGAAATAAAACCCTGAAACTGGATATTTTCCTTATTCCTGTTGGCTTGTCAGTGCTGTCAACCATTCATTCTTCTTGTTCAGGTTATTGCATCAATGACGCACATTACATTTAGAAACAGACATGGTTCAATTATTGTGATTTACAAGTATCTACAATTCAAGAGATCTCAGTACGAAGTGAAATTGGAGTGGTTACAAATACTTTCACATACACAGAGATATTTGGTACAGTGCTAGAAATAAAATTATTCATTGTTTATCAAGGACGTGAATAGGTATAATCATTAGGCTTTGTAAGGAACAAAATTCTGGGGTTTTTTTTGTGTGTGTGCACTGGCATATTTTTCTTATGGCCTTTCTGCCCCCATACGCACTTCCTCCACCCGAGGAGAACTGTGAATTCTACCTGCTATTAAAATAATCACCAGATCAGATCCAAGCAAAAGAACAAAGTACAATCAGGTGCAATCCTTATTTTGGGCTCACATTTAAAGCTGAAGATCTCCTTTCTCCCTAATAAACCAGAAGCACTTTTTATTGTTCTGAGACTGGGTGGGTTCCTATATGTATAGATGTGGGTATAGATTAGATAAATAAGTAAATAAATAGATAAGGAGAAAACAGAAACTTAATAATTTGGATGTTCCACAGAATATGCATACTCAAAGACTAATAACATAGCAGTATGGAGAATAAATGAAATAAATGAAAGTAGCATAAATTCCATTCAGCAAGGAAATATGTAAAGATTCACAATCATTTGGTAATCAGCTTTTATGTTTCTCAAACTGTTTAATATTATTATTAGAAATTTTCCTGCACATTTCTAATTGATGAATTTATTGGAAACACTACTCTCCATGTTATATTGCTGGTAGTTAATCCTACTTACCATAGAAACCTTTTTTTCTTTTTATCCCTGAAGGAGTTTAAATTGCTTTTCCATGAGTTGTTAAGTCATTGTTTCCATGCACATAATCTAAGAGAATAAATATCAGTGCTTGTAAAGTGAAGAGAGAGTAAGGAAAATATTACATACTGATAAGGAAGTATCTCTAAGATGATTAATATTATCATTAATTTTAAAAAGAAAAGATATCAAATAGTAGGTTTAGCATAATCTAATTTTTTCAAAATATATATGTATATTTTTCAAAATATATATAGATGTATCCAATTTTTTCAACATAAGTAAGCATGTGGATGTATATGCTGGTAATTCATAAAATACTTCTTGATATGCTTAAAAATGTTAATGGCTATATAAGCCTAGATCGACTTAATTTTCATTTGTCTTAGTATCCTATTTGAATTTTAATCATATATATATATATATATATATGGCTTTTATTTTTTAATTAAAAGATCAAAAATCATTTCAGAACAAGATAAATGTTTCAAAAATAATGCCAATTTTGAACCTAATAAAAAATGATTCTATTTCCATAAGAAAAAGTTTGAAAGGGTATTCTTCAATATGTTACCAACAGTTATCTTGCGGTAAAGAGTTCATGTGTAATTTCAATTTAATATATTTTTATTGCTTATTTCTATTTCCTACATTTTTACACTGAATATATGTTACTCCTATAAAATAATTTAGTAAAACGTGGTTGTGATTTTATTCATGTTATGATTACTAAGATATGCTCAAAGAAATTTCATTTTGATTTAAAATTCTAGTTGTAATCCTGAATTAATATTTCTTGTATCAGAGTTACCTGCATATCGCTGAACATAAACATGATCTGGTCATGACAGAGGTTTTTGGAGAGGGATACATTATCCCTGATTGGCCATACCTTCACCCCTAGTAGATAGAGAGAAAAAGGTGGAGGATATGGAATTAGGTTTCTAAATAGCAAGAATTTTAAATGAAAAAGATCATTGATGACACGGATTATGTAGCAATCCAAAATTTGAATATAAAAAAGAGATGAAGGTTAATTAATGGTTTATAACTTATAATCTGGTATATCACAGTTGTACACTAGATATGTCTCAAAGTTCAATAGTCACAAGTATTAAACTGCTTTTTCCTGTCCCAAGAGCTCTTTCTCATTACGGCACAAATAATCTTCTTCCAAATGTGAGATGAAAGGTGGGAATCAGTGATTCACATGAAGAAGCTCGTTCAAACATTCTCTGAGCCTGCATTATCCAATGAGCAACGTGCCTTGTTGATTATCAACGATTACTTGATCTCCTCCTTTGCACACTGATCAGTGCTATTTTCTTCTATTTTTTTGCTTCACTAGCTTTTTTTTTTTTCTGATTGTAAACTTTCTAAACTGATGAGCCTGGGAGAAAGAAAGAAGGAAAAATTAGACAATCATATCTGTTTCCCTTTTCTAACTGTACTAACTTTTTTCTAAAGATACAAGTCAACAATTCTTTTTGAAAACAAAAATTTGAATAGATTGTTTATGGATTTCATTTTTCCATGTCATTTTCTTCCAAAATATTAAAAGTTGAGCAATTTAGAGACACGGAATTTAAATATGTTTCAGTTTTTCTTTTATAAATTTTTCCCCACTTATAGAAAAGACTGATAATAAAAGTAGTAACTAGGAGTCCATTATTTGAAATGAAATTTGAATATTTAATGCCCCAAATTGTCCATAGTTGATATTCCTTTCCATTGATTCTGATACGATTTAGCTGTGTCTCTACCCAAATCTCATCTTAAATTGTAATCCCAGTCATCCCCACATGTCATGGGAGGGACCTGGTGGGAAGTAACTGAATCATGGGGCCAGTTTCCCCCATGCTGTTCTCATGATAGTGAGTGAGTTCTCACACCATCTTGTGGTTTTATAAGAGTCTGACATTTCTTCTGCTGGCATTCATTCTTTCACATGCCACCCTGTGAAGAGGTGCCTTCCACCATGATTTTAAGTTTCCTGAGGCCTCCTAAACCATGTGGAACTGTCAGTCAATTAAACCTCTTTTCTTTATAAATGACCCAGTCTCGGGTATATTTTCCATAGCAGTGTGAAAACGGACTAATAAATCTCCCAACATCCAGTGCAATTAACAATATTTATTTTATTGTTTCATATGAATGGTGTGTGAGTGTGTGTGTAGGCATGTGCATGTGTATGTGTGTACCCATGGATGTGTGTGTTGGTGTGGCAGGAGGTGGGCAGTGAGAAGCATGATGAAAAGTGTGACAGGCCTGAGGTTTGCTTGTTGAGATTTTGGGTATTCTCCAGATGTGTTCCTATAAGTCTAGAACATTTTCTGATGTTATATTTAGGGTTTTTTTTGGTATCCCAAATCTGGGTTATTCTTTTCTCTTTCTTCTTCAGAACAGGTCTCCTGAATTTTTATAGAAATGACTTACTTAAGGCAGGAAATGTACAAAATGAATCTGAAACATCTTATTGAAAAGAAAACAAGGACTCCTGGGGTCTGTCAAATGCCGCTGAGTAGGGTTTTTTTCCCCCTGACCAAAATGAGACAATCTGAGTATTAACACTAATAGCTATATTCGAAATATATCAAATATGTTAAAAGTCCACAATTATACATATTATATATATATATGAAACTGAATTTAACTTTTAAACAAGATCAAATAACAGAAATTGGATTTACCCTATTCTGTGTAATAATGAAAACACAAAATAAATGCAATGATGGTTTTCAAGACACTGGACATCAAGCAACAATAGAGAATGATCAGAGAGAGAGAAAACTAACAAGGCAATCCCTATAAATGCTGAAGATTACTGCCTTTTGTGAGCTTTTAGGTCATGATACAGTGAATTAGAACCCAGATGAAGCCTGTGAGACTTCCTAATCGAGTAAATAGAATTTAGATGCCAGGGAGACCAAGATGGCTAATTTCTACCAAAATAGCTAAATTCCACAGAATTAAGTACAAGAGAGGAAAGAGATGCACAGATAGAGAAATCCAGACATATGTAGAGAGACTCTCTGAGTATCCAGATATGTGCTCATCATGTGTATAAGAAAACTACCCAAGTCTAGGGAAATAACTACCTGATTAGAGGCAACGGTGCCCAATATTCACACATGACTGGGCATGGTTTCTGTTCCCAACAACTAGATAGCAGAAATCTCAAGATTTATGGGACATTTTTAGAGAGTATTTTGTAGAATATCAGAAGGGTCTTGTCATAATAGTGGAGAAAAATTAGCCTAAATGGAGCGCTATTTGGCTTGACTTAGCAAATATTAAAAAGTAAAGAAACAAAAATATCAACATATTCCCAAATAAACTATGTCTCAGAACAAAGCTCAAGGACACCCTGTAGGAATACAAAAAAGAAAAAAAAACAAAGATTACCAAGAATGCAAGGAAGTAAGAATATATGACCCATAATGAGAAAAATTAATCAATTGAAGCTGACCTAGAAATGACATTGATCTTAGAATTAGCAGACAAGAATATGAAAATAGTTATTATAACTGCATTTTATATACCAGAGTTAGTAAAGACATAAAAGATGTTAAAAAGTCCAAAATCAAACTTCTAAAGATGAGGCCTATAGGGTCTTCGATGAAAAACTAACAGGATGTGATTAATAGTAGTTTAGATGTTGCAGATTAAATATATTGATGAACTTGAAGGCATAGCAATAAAAAATGTCAAAAATAAAACAGAAAAAAAAATGAATAAACTATTATCAGTGAGTTGTGGAACAACCTCAGGTAATTGGAGTCTCCAAAGGAGAGTGTTGGGGAACAGAAAGCCATATTTAAATAAAGAACGGCTGAAGATTTTCCAGATTCGATGAAAATTAATCAAGGAATCCAGAATCTCAAATGAAATATAAACACAAGAAACAGGAAGAAAATTACATCTTAATCCAATTGCTCAAAGCAGGGATAAAGACAAAAATCCTAAAAGCAGCCATGGGGGAAGAGACATGTATGTGCAGAGGAGCAAAGATAAGGGCAAGAGCAGATTTTTGTTGGATGTAATACAAGCATAAAAATAGTGGAGCAATGTCTTCAAGTACTTAAAAAAAATGGTCAAGGTAGAATTCTGTACCACGTGAAAATATCTTTCAAAAGTGAAGGCAAAGTAAAGATATTCTCAGACACTCAAAAGCTGAAAGAATTTATCACAAGCCAACCTGCGCTACAAGAAATGATGAAGGATATTCTTCAGGCAGAGGGAAAATGATACCAGAGGAAAGCTTGCATTTACACAAATAAATGGAAAGAACTGGAAATGGTTACTAAGTAAATACATATATGATATTTTTATTATAAATCTCCTTAAGAAAACTTACCGATCATCTTTGATTGATGCAAGAGAATTAATTATTTTAAAGACTGATGAAAAAAGACAAATCAAGCGTTTACCCTGACTTTCTTTGATGGAGTGTACATTAGGTAACCAAATAGTTGATAGGAAATGCTCACCTTAAGAAAATCTTTAAAGTTTTAGAATGCGTTAGTAAACAAAGAAATATCATCAATTAATATCACAGTTAATATCATAATATCACGAATTTGAATCTCATAATAATAAAAAACAGATGAAAAATTTTAGGAATCTCTGACAACACCTGATCTCATTAAGAAGCCTAACACACAGTACTTTGGGAGGCCGAGGCGGGTTGATCACGAGGTCAAGAGATCGAGACCATCCTGGTCAACATGGTGAAACCCTGTCTCTACTAAAAGTACAAAAAATTAGCTGGGCATGGTGGCGCGTGCCTGTA
>NW_016107469.1:3784791-3831128 GCF_001604975.1 Cebus imitator
AAAAAAAAAAAAAAAAAAAAAAAAAAAAAAAGAAGCCTAACACAATGAAAAAAGAGGTTTAAACACCACCTATTATGTATTCTTAAAAAATAAATAAAGCCAAATGAACCTGAATCCAATGAAGCCTCTAGATTAAATTGTCAGTATGCAGGGATTTCAGGGGATGGAGGGACATGTTTTTCTGAATACCACAGTGATACAATCAGGAAAATCCCTACCAATCAGGAACTCTATGAGCCAAAAATCACTGTTTTCTTTAATAAGCTGCAAGAAATAAAAAAGGGGCAAGGAAAATTTATAGACTAAAAGAAGTTTAAGAGACATGTAAAACAAATAAAATGTTTTGATGGACTTGCTTGGATCTGAACTCAAACCAACAACTATCTTAAAAAGCAAAAAAAAAAACAATTTGAAGTAATTTGCATATCAATTGGACATTGATATAATTAATTGATTTTTTAATTTTAGCTGAGATAATGTTATTGGTTTTTTCTTTTACAAAAAGTGGTCCTTTGATGAGAAACACATACTGAAAATTTTATGAATAAATTGAATAAATTGATATAATGATTGAGAATTGTTTCAAAATAATCCAAAGAGGGGAAGGGTAGAATTAGAAGTAAAACAAGATGGGCTTTTAGTTAATAATGGTAAAAGCTGGCTGGGTGAGGTGCACTTGGGGGTTCATTATATTATACTTTTTTCTGTTACAATGTTTGAAATTTTCCATAATTAAAAAATATTACTCTGCTTAGTTTCAGTACTAGATCATAAGATTCAGAGGGTAATGGGTGTAAATGAATGAGCAACAAGAAACCTAGTGTTCCTATGGAAAATTACTTCACTTTTAAACAATAGAGAGAATAATGAGAAATTCAAGTATAAGAGCCTTAGAGGCTGTGTTTGCTTATTTTAAAAAATTATGTGATGCATATTTTATAAAGGATTAAACATTACCACAATAAAGCTTGGATATTAAACACAAGTTTACCTACGTAGAAATCATCACTTGAACAAATTTAGTTCTGAAATTCTATGAAGAATACTCCTGAGGTTCAGGAATTGCAATAGTCAAATAGTGTTATTTGATTTAGTAAAATATATGATAATAAAGGATAAGCTTCTGATCTTTTTTCATACTATAAGAAGTTGGAAATCAATAAAAATTGGATTGAATTAAACAAAGCATATGAATTCTTGTTATAGTGCTCATTTCCCTTTTTTGTCTTAATGCTCTTTTCCTGGACTGTATTTCATTACAGTTCAGGAATGTATTGCAGAATTATATAGCCTATTGTCTCGGAACATAGCATGAGAAACAGTGTGTTAAAAATAAACTAAAATCGATGGGAAAATATTAACGAAATCTTAACATACTTACCAGAGTTAACCCTTTCCAAAGCTGTTTCCATTTGGCCTTCCTGATGCAAGTTTGTATTTGATAAAACAACAAAATAACAGGAAATAGTTGTCAGTGTCTAAGTTACGTTAAATCAGACTCAGCAGCCTGAATGTATTAATATCATGCTAGGCAAGAATAGTGGGCAGTATTTGGCCTACGGAGGGGAAGAAAGAAGAGCAGTAGAGCAGATCGGGGCAGTAGACATCAAGGTTGCTTTAAACCTAGCCATGGTGCCAAACAAGCACATGAAAAGTAAAAATTTCAGTTTGATCTCACAATGAAAAACATTCAGATATTTCATAGTCTTTGAAGTTTTCACTTTTCAGAAGGATATTAGGTTTACTCAGCTATAACAATATGATTCTATCGAGAAATCCACAAGTCTATGATTTGATCATGCAATTGTTTAGCTGTCAGGCTATGTATCTAAACGTGACAGTTCTTATCACTATAAATAGCTTATATGCCCATGATAATCTTTTGAAAGAAATAGAGTTTAGCAGGGTTTTACAAAGAAGTAAATGGCATCTTTTGGAAAATACACATTCAGGACATGGAGCAGGAGTAAGAAGACTGAAATGGCAGTCAACACACTTGAAATTATGTTGTAATTTTAACAATTATTAGCTAAGTCACCTCACCTCTTAACCCCAGTTAACACATTCTTAAAATGAGCCAATTTAATTATATTATTTGTATGGTATTGAATTTTCAATTATAATTCAATCATTATACACATATTTGTTACTTGTCTACTATTAAATATAAGTGAACAACATAGTAACAAAAAGCATGTTTCTGAAATCACACTACCTAGGTTTGAATCCTGTATCTCCCCGTTACTAACGGGGAGTGTGTGCCAATGGACAATATCTTTTAAATTATCTGGGCTTTAGTGTTCTTATCTACAAAATGGGGATAATAATAGCACATAGCTCACAGGGTTGTAAGAATTAAAGGGAAATAATTTAATTAAATAATTTAGAACATTGCTTGGCATTCAATGTATGTTAGCTATTATTATAAACTAGACATTGGAATCACAATGAGGACAAAGAATGAAACAGCCCTTTTGTTCAGACAACAAGAAAAGCAGAAATGGTAAAGCTGGTAAAGCTATGTTAGAGGGAGTAGCCACCAGGGAGAAACATAGAAGAAACTGCAGTAAGATCTTAATCTGACTTCTGTTAAAGTCTTAAACTGAGAAAAGAAGGGTAAAGAAGTAGTTAAGGAAGGGGGAGGAGGAACAGCATGTGCAAAGTCTGTGGTTCCGTAATTCCTATTGACGTAGATATAGTATTTCTATGTAAACATAATCCATAAAGCAATTACCATACATTAAAAATGCACGACAGGGACAGCTGTGGCAGCTTATGCCTGTAAGCCCAGCACTTTGGGAGGCCAAGGTGGTTGGATCACCTGAGGTCAGTAGTTCGAGACCAGCCTGGCCAACATGATGAAACCCTGTCTCTACAAAAAATATGAAAATTGGCCAGGTGTGGTGGCGCATGCCTGTAATTCCTGCTGCTTGGGAGATTGAGACAGGAGAATCACTTGAACCCGGGAGGCGGAGGTGGCAGTGAGCCGTGATAGCGCCACTGCACTCTAGCCTGGATAACAGAGGAAGACTCGTCTCAAAAAAAAGATGCACTACAGTCTTTTGTTTATCAAAACTCATCATGAAGAAAGTGAAAAGGCGGATGACTGAGTGCAAAAAGCTATCTGTAGCACATGTGGCTATCATAGGGCTTACTCAGGCTATATAGAGAAAAGAATAAGCACCTCAATAGAAAAAACTAACAAAATGCTTGAACAGGTACCTCACGAAGAAGCTATCCAAATGGCCAATACATATACAAAAAGCAGTGCCCAACTTCGTTAGCCACCAAGGCAATACAAATTGGAACCACAGTGCAATAGCATTATATATCCAGGAGAATGGCTAAAAAAATCAATTGTTGACAAGGCTGGGAGAAACCAAAACTTTTATATTACTGCTGGTGGCAGTTTACGTTTTTACACACAGTTTAGCAGTATCTGTAAAAGCCGATACTGCCCTCCTATGTATATACTCAACATATATGTGGACATATGTTTGCCAAAGTCCATCTACTAGAATGATCATAATAATACTATATGTCATAGCTAAAATCCAGAAAATCTGAATGTTCATCAGCAGTACTACAGATAAATAAATCATGGTACATTTATACAGTGGATATATAGAGGGATGATAATGAGGGATCTAAAAGTAAACCCCAAAATATGGATTTTCGCAATCACAATGCTAAGGGAAAAAATGTGGACACACACAAATTATATAATTCAATTCATATAAAATATTAAACTATCAAAACTGTTCTATGCCATTAGAAGTCAGAATAGAGGTTACCCAGAAGGGGAGAGCAATGACTGCAAGGGAGTACATGAGAGATCACTAGATTACTGGTAATATTCTGAAATCTGATTAGAGTACCAGTAAAGCAACCTAGGAATCACCCCTGAGTCTTTCTATTTTAAAATGGACTGGTTATATGTGTTAATTATAAATAGAATTGACGTTTTTCCTGCGGATCTTTTACAATGAAGAAAAGAGATGATCAAAGAAATTCCAATAATTGCATGAATTTGCACTTCCCTCTTCCTTATGAATCTAGGATGATGATGCTTTCAAATCCAGAATCATAATTAAAGAGTAACAAAATATTGAGGGACCATTATCCATGTGTGTAGTTTATAATAATGAAACTAATCAGGTGTTGTAAATGATAGGTTGAGTATTTTTGTTATGAGTACAATTTTACATTTCACACATATATTCATTGTATTCACCCATAGGACCATTAATGTTAGTAATATTAACCTCATTGTGACACTCAGCTCATATTCTTTGCAGTATGAGTGACATGGTTTGGATATGGTTTGTCTTTGCCAAAATTCAGGTTGAAATTTAACCCCAATTTGGCAGTGTTGGTAGGTAAGGCCTAATGAGAGGTCGGGGGATTCGATTCTTCATGAACAGATTACTGTCTTCTTGATAGGGTGAATTTTTACTCTATTGTGGGAATGGATTAGTTTCCATAAGAATGATTGTTAAAAAAAAAAAAAAAAAAAAGTCTGGCTTCCTTGGTTCTTCTCTCTTGCTTCCTCTCTCACCACATAATCTCTTTTCACAGGCTCATTCCCCTTCTGCAGATGCTGGTGCCATGACTTTTCAACTGGCCAGCCTGTGGAACTGTGAACTAAATAAACCTCTTCTTCATAAATTACCCAGTCTCAGATATTCTGTTATATCAATACAAAGTGGACTAGTACAATGAGTATCTAATTGTTGTATTCACCACCCCTCATTTTGGTTTCATTCTCTCATCACTCAGGCAACACAACCTCCTCTCTCTTAGCCTCCTCAATCTAGGGAGAAAACAGGGTTTTCCTCATTCTCCATAGGATAAACGATGAAGTCATGCCACATCTCTTTTACATAACTTTGAAGTTATGTGGTCTCTTAGAAAAGGTTCTCTGGGCCGGGCGCAGTGGCTCACACCTGTAATCCCAGCACTTTGGGAGGCTGAGGCAGGTGGATCATGAGGTCAAGAGATCGAGACTATCCTGGCCAACATGGAGAAACCCCTTCTCTACTAAAAATACAAAAATTAGCTGGGCGTGGTGGCACTTGCCTGTAGTCCCAGCTACTCAGGAGGCTGAGGCAGGATAATCGCTTGAACCCGGGAGGCAGAAGTTGCAGTGAGCCGGGATTGTGTTACTGCACTCCAGCCTGGTGACAGAGTGAGACTCTGTCACAAAAAAAAAAAAAAGGAAAGTTCTATAATCATAATTTTTAAACAGATTAAGAGCCCAATGTAGTAGACTCAATAATAGTCATTCAAAGATTCATGTTCTAATTTCTAGAACCTATAAATGTTACCTTATAGTGAAAAACAGGCTTTGAAGATGTGTTAAATTATGGATTTTTACATGGAGACATTATTCCAGATTGTCCAGATAGGACTTAAAGCCAATCACAAGTGTCTTCATAAGAGATAGGAAGAGGGAGATCTCATAGGCCTTCTCATCTGAACCACTCAGACACAGATGAGAAGACCATGTGAAGTCAGAGGTAGAGATCAGAGAGAAGCAACTACAAGGCAATTAATGCAAAGAATGCCAGAAGCCACCAGAGACTGGAAATGTAGGGAAGTGATTCTGCCTGGTCTTCCTACGTAGTGCTGCCTTGCCAACAGGACATTTTGACTTCAACCCAGTGAAATTGATTTCAGATTGCTGGCCTCTAAACTGTGAAAAACAAATGCTTGTTATTTTAAGCCACCAAATTTACAGTAATTTTTACGACAGTGACAGAGAAAAATAACGAGACAAGTCTCGATCATTTTAGGAGACTTATTTGCCAAAGTTAAGGACGTGCCTGGGAGACAGGTCTATGCCTTTCTCTGAAGATGATTTTGAGGGCTCCAAATTTAAAGGGGAAAGGGTGGGAAATTGAGAAGTACACAATTTTCCTGTGGGAGGGTGGGAAAAATAGTTATTCATGTCCTCGGTCTTTGTCTGGCTCAGCGAATCTGCATTTTGTATGTAAGATAATATAAATAAATGGGACAGAGAAAAATGCAGGGTATCTGCATTTTACATAAGATAAACATAGACAAAATGGGTCAGGGGAACAATCAGATATGCATTTGTATCTGGTGGGCCAGGGGGACTGCACTTGTAAAGATAAGCTATCAATTTACATTTCCATTGTGAAGTTTTAACAGCTCACTAGGAATTTCCCTGTTGGCAAAATATGGGGGAAGCGTGTAGCCTTTCATCCTGTAGCCAGCTTATTTAGGAACCAAAAGTGGAGACAGCTTTTCTGACCCAGTTCCCAGCTTGACTTTTCCCTTTGAATAAATGAGTTTGGGGTCCCAAAATTTAATTTCCTTTCACTGCAGTCACAGAAAATTAATACATCAAGACTCTCATAAAAGGGAAAATATGCATACCTTATGACGAATATGTGTACATAAGAAAGAGACAGCTAGGCAGAAATTCAGTATGGATATATACCCTTTGTTTCTACTGTTTAGGAAAGCTGTTAGCTGGCCAGCGATAAAAAGATTTTATATATGATCAATTTTCCTGATTCCCCAATGCCCAGCACAGTGCCAGGTATATACTGGAGCATTTTTTTTTTTTTGAGTAAACGTATGATCAAAAATAGTGTTATGTATTACTCTGACATCTTAAGGCATGTTAATCTCTAAATAAAAAATTTTAACATATCAAAAGTTTAGATACAAACTGCAAAAAAACAAATGACCTTACTAATCGAGCGTGACCTGAAGACCAGAACACTGGCATCACCTGGGAACTTGTCAAAAATAGATAATCTCAGGCTTCATCCCACAGCTATCAAATCAGAATCTGGCTTTTAAAAAGATCCCTTGATGATTCTTATGCACATTAATATTTAAGAAGCCCTGATTTATGACATAATCAGGGAAATTCAAACTCTGCTTATTTGATAATATTAAGGAATTGTTAGCTTTTTAAATGTATGATAGTGACACTTGGTCAATACCACTTTTAGAGATACAGCCATATTTATGGATAAAATTAAATGATGTCTTGGATTTGCTTTAAGTCATTCTGGGGGTGAAGATGGTAAGTAGGTGTACACAAAAAACACTTTTGTCCATGAAATGGTAATTATTGAGACTAGGTGATATATACATAGAGGCTCATGATACAATTCCTTTTGTTTTGGGATATAGTTAAAATATTCCATAATAGAAAGTTTAAAAAATGTTTAGGTATAGAGTAAATAATTTTCTCTCATACTTATATCTGTGTGCTGCTGTTATTTCCCAATAGAAACTGCCCGATAAAGAAACTATAATTTACATAAAATTAATGCATTATGTGCAGGAAAAAAAACTGCACCACAGTGATCTGATACTTTCCTCTACTCGCACTGTAACAAGATATCTGGGATGGAGAGTTAGGAAGCAGAGGCCGAAAAAAAATGACCTCGGAAATTGTATTCATACAGGATTCTCAATAACTATGTGGTCTTCTTGAGCTTGACTACATAGCCTTTTCAATGCCCTAAACCTGTATTGTGAGCAAACATTTCTCCAGATACCATATACAACCAGAATGTTTGATTAGGGAGTGAAGAATTCTGACAAACTTCATGAGATGTTCAGAATGGACGAAGAACGGCCAGGCGCGGTGGCTCACACCTATAATCCCAGCACTTTGGGAGGCCGAGGCGGGTGGATCACGAGGTCAAGAGATCGAGACCATCATGGTCAACATTGAAACCCCGTCTCCAGTAAAAATACAAAAATTAGCTGGGCATGGTGGCACGGCCTGTGGTCCCAGCTACTCGGGAGGCTGAGGCAGGAGAATTGCTTGAACCCATGAGGTGGAGGTTGCAGTGAGCCGAGATCTCGCCATTGCACTCCAGCCTGGGTAACAAGAGCGAAACTCCGTCTCAAAAAAAAAAAAAAAGAAAGAAAGAATGGATGAAGAACTAGGAAATGGAATTTTCAGGAATCATTTTAAGGGACAAACTAAGTAATAGCAAAAGGGATCTATTTTGTTGATGTCACTTTCGCCTTATTAAAGAGAAGTATTTGTTTTAGTGATAAATAATGTACATCTACCATGTCAGAGACAGGAGTCCGAAAATGTGCATCTTATTTATTTCTGTTTTCATCTCTGGGGTTTTCAACGGTAACTGTTATTCATCTATCCTACTGCTTTGCTTATGTTGCTACTGGGAGAAGGAAACAGCAACAGCTCCCCCCGAGATGATTGATTGGTCGCTGATTATGCTGATATTCTATTCAGCTGCAGCAGCACGTTAAGCCCTGTTTTTGCTAGGCAACAAACAATGCCACCATCATTACTGAGGCTTCAGTTCCTCTTCCAGTCATGACCAGAAAATTCACTCAATTAAAATCAGTTTGCATACTGAAAACCAGGGGATTTTATCTTTTTCCCCTATCCTGGTTTCCTAAATACCTTAGAGTTATTGAGAAAGTGTAATTATTACCATTCTTTAAAAAAGGGTACCCAATTCTTCTGTCTGCTCAGGGCTCTTTATTTTTGATGAATATTCAGTTCACATCTAAATCAGAAACCTAAAAGAACTGAATGATTTGGGTTAAGCAACATCATTGTGATGGAATTTACCTCCATTCAGCTGCTTTGGGAGCTTTAGAAGTAGGTGAGGATGAAGAGGTTGGGGGTTTGTATAACAATGTAAGTATGTCATGTATTTTTTTTTATTATTGCGTTTTAGTTTATGAGGTACGTGTGAAAAACATGCAAGATTGTTGCATAGGTACACACATGGCAGTGTGATTTGCTGACTTCCTCCCCTTCACCTATATCTGGCATTTCTCCCCATGCTATCTTTCCCCAACTCCTCACCCCCCGCTGTCCCTCCCCTAGTTCCCCACCACAGACCCCAGTGTGTGATGCTCCCCTCCCTGTGTCCACGTGTTCTCATTGTTCAACACCCACCTATGAGTGAGAACATGTGGTGTTTGATTTTCTGTTCTTGTGTCAGTTTGCTGAGAATGATGGTTTCCAGGTTCATCCATGTCCCTACAAAGGACAAGAACTCATCGTTTTTGATGGCTGCATAATATTCCATGGTGTATATGTGACGGATTTTCCCTGTCCAGCCTATCATCGATGGGCATTTGGGTTGGTTCCAGGTCTTTGCTATTGTAAACAGTGCTGCAATGAACATTCGTGTGCATGTGTCCTTAGAGTAGAATGATTTATAGTCCTTTGGATATATACCAATGTACAGTATATTTTTAATTGAATTAAATTCACCTTTGAAACCAAATTAATGGTATTTGTATTGATGATATTTCTAATGGGTTTGTAGTCTTTTGAATGCAAAATCTCTTCTCTCTCAAAGGCACTGTAGATTCCAATTTGGGGACCCAATATATTAGAGCTCCAAGTTCCAAGTACATCTTTATTACACCAGTATTTGGGTTAAGACAGAGACCAATTCCTGCCTCCTGTGGAAGGAGATCTTTGGTCCTAAGACTGATGCCAAGAAAGATCTCAGGCAATGTAGATTCTCTAATAATGTAGAAGAGTCAGGCTGAGACTAAATGAAATACCTTGGCCAGGTCTGTATTATTAATTGCTGACTGGGATCTAACAGACAGATTCTGACAATATTTTCAGTCCTCTCCTTACAATCATCGGGCTCTCCAATTCCTACAAGAAAAGTATAAGATAGATATAATTATTGTGCTCATTTTACGGATCAGAAAATTGAAACACAGAGACCAAGTAATCAATGCACCTTTTGAAATTTATGTTCTAATCTACTCTGTTCAGTAGTCCTACATAATTTAGCACAATTTTCTTTAAACTGGAATGTGTAACCCCTGATAATAATAATAAAACATACTTTCCACAATTGCACAATCGCACAAGTAGGGATTGTTTAAGAAAAATCATTTCTGAAACCTCGACTTCCATATATGTATATATATATATATATATATATATTTTTTTTTTTTTTCCCAATATTGAACGTTCGCCAAGTTTCCTTCTACCATCAGTCTTTATCCATTTCACCGAAGAAAAGCATACCTCTTACCCACCTAGAACGTAGTTTTTGGTGATTTTCCCAGCGTGTACAACCTCCAAAGAATGTTACAATATGGGTTAACTTCAAAAAATTTTATTCAGTTATAGAAGCCTGGCACAAAGTACTACTTATTCTATGATTACGGTTACATGATATTTCCAGGAAAGGTAAATATATAGGCAGAAAGCAGAACAATGGTTGTCTGATCCTGGGGTTAGGAGCAGTGATGGATGGCAAATAGGCATAGGCAAAACATTTGGGGGTGATGGAAATGTTCTAAAACTAGATTGTAGTGATGGTTGTACAAATCTATAAATTTATTAAAAGTTATTGGATTATACACTGACAATGAGTACATTTTTGGTATGTGTATTATGACTCAGTAAATCTGTGGGGGCGGGTGGCGGAACTCTAAGAAGCCAAACAAAAAGATAATTAGAAATACTGGTGTCTAGTTGGACTATAATGTTTGGAACACATCCATTTGCAATCCAGGCAATTACCAATTTTTTGTTTTCATCAAAATTGAAAAAAGTGCTGACCCAAAATATCAACTGCTAGGTCATTAGAAATAATTCTTTTTTTTTTTTTTTTGAGACTGAGTCTCGCTCTGTCACCCGGGCTGGAGTACAGTGGCACGGCTCACTGCAACCTCCGCCTCCCGGGTTCAAGAGATTTTCCGGCCTCAGCCTCCCAAGTAGCTGGGACTACAGGCACGTGCCATCATGCCCGGCTAATTTTTTGTATTTTTAGTAGAGACAGAGTTTCACCATGTTAGCCAGGATGGTCTTAATCTCCTGACCTTGTGATCCACCCACCTCTGCCTCCCCAAGTGCTGGGATTACAGGCGTGAGCCACCGTGCCACCGTGCCCGGACTAGAAATAATTCTCCAAAAGCTTTGGAGTGTTTTGACTAGGAGAGGCATTAGAGAGACTTCTAGTGTATGGAAATACCTGTATAGGTGGTATCTGCAGTACTGCATGACAGTATTCATAAGCAAACTTCAACCAGCTCTACATTTAAGATATCTGAACTTATTGTCTTTATACTTCAATTAAAAAAAAACTTAAAAGACAATAGTGCACTTAGAAAAACCTCTGGAAATCACATCTGTTGCAACTATTTAAACATATGATTTTAAAAAAAATAGAGGCCATCTTCAAAATATACAAAGGGTTGGGCCGGGCGCGGTGGCTCACGCCTGTAATAGCAAGACTTTGGGAGGCCGAGGCAGGTGGATCACAAGGTCAAGAGATCGAGACCATCCTGGTCAACACAGTGAAACCCCATCTCTACTAAATATACAAAAAACATTAGCTGGGCATGGTGGCGCGTGCCTGTAATCCCAGCTACTCAGGAGGCTGAGGCAGGAGAATTGCCTGAACCCAGGAGGCGGAGGTTGCGGTGAGCCGAGATCGCGCCATTGCACTCCAGCCTGGGTAACAAGAGCGAAACTCCGTCCCAAAAAAACAAAAAACAAAACAAAAAACCCACAAAGGGTTATGTAGTTTTTCACCGTTCTTTTAGAAAGCGTGTGAGTAAAGTGTGAGGGCCATTGAATGAGCTTTCCTGACCCCAAATGTTGTAGCCACCTTCTCTACTGTGCAGGTGCAGATCTCCATAACAGTCATTTTACTCCTACCTCCATCTCTGCCCCTATTCCACCTGAACCTAGATCTCTCCAGTAGGCTGTAGCTCACTGTCCATATTCGTTCCAGTACTACACTTCCCAGTAATGCATCCTGGCCTCTTGTGGATGTTTACATTTCTCACATTGCATTCTGTGCTGTGAAGTCATAAATTCAATATCAGGAAAAATTGGGGAAAAAGCGATTTGGGAGCTTTGCAATTAGGGAGTTGTAGTTTTCCGTGTGTTCATTCGGTAAGGAATGAACTACATACTGCTTCAAAACTACAGGAGTAAAAGAAAAGAGAAAAACGCCCTGCCTACACTTGAAGAGAGAACTGAGGCAGGAACAGGGCAGGGCATACTGCATAAATCTTGGTAGACTCCAGCAATGTGGGTAAGGACTGTGAAGGGCTGCTGGCACCACCAGATTAAAAACTGAACAGAGCATTTAAAATGTAACTATAGTGTTTTTTCTGTTTATAAAGGAAATGCTTACTCATGGTAGAAAATATTGAAAAGAATACCTCTGAAAATAAAAATCACAGGCAATAGTAGCACCCAGAGAGACACGTTTATATCATTTTATACAGTAGGATCTGTTTTGCCAATTTCTAGCAGACGCAATTAAGCTCTGCAGAACTATAGAAATGAAGAGGTATCCTTACTGAAATAAACAAAAAAAAATTACAGAGAGGATATAATTGTATACCTTGAAAATCTGAGAACATCAGCTGAAAAACGATCAGATCTAATGAGAGAGTTCAGCAACGTGGCTGTATATAAAATGCAAAATAAGTAAAAAGATAATAGCTTTCCTGTATGCTATTATAGAAATTATAATAGGGGTAGGGGCAGGATTTCATTTTCAAAATTCTAGAAATTAAATAAGCAATGTGCAGGGTTTATATGAAAAAGCATCGTAATAAATTGACAGTCATTAATGGGAGCAAATATCACGTTCCTAAAAGGGAATTTTGAAATTTAGAAAATGTCAGTTGTTCCCACATTATGTTTGCTTAAATCTTTACTGTACTTTGTGAAGTCACACCATCAATTTCACTCTTATATCTTTTAGTGTCTAGTCCTTGATAACACAATAATGCATGTTTTAAAAATATATTCTTCCAATTTCTTCAATTTATTTAATGTTGGGAAACCAGAAGAGTTTTAGAAGGAGGAGAGGAAAAATGAAACTAACATTTGTTGGGCATCTACTGTATAACAGGCATTGGTTTAGGAAATTTATATCATTTACCTACTTTAATCCTGATACCAACCCTATAAAATAGATAGTCATGCCATTTTATAGATTGGAAACTTAGGGCTCTGAGAAATTAAGCTAAAGTTACCCAAAGTCATATCACTCATAAGTGGTAGTGGGTACATTCAATCTCAGGTCATAGAATAAACCCATTCTCTTTCTAACTACTTCTAGTCATTTCACAGGCTAACCCTATGACGATGCAACTGTTAATTCATGTTTCTCATTTCCCTCACCTTCGGAATGTAGGTAAGAATATTATAGTACTACCAGATAGGGTTGTTGTGAAGATGGGATGATCTAACCCATGTAATACGTTTCTGGGAAATAATTAGTGTTCAATACACAATAGCTAATGTTATTATTACTATACTTACTGCTACTGAGCACATGTTGGGAAAATGAAGCCCATTTGTTTTTTCAGATATCTGTCGAGTCTACAGAGGTCAGATGGTTTGTAACGGTTTTGTTAATAATAATCATTATTAACCGAGCATTTACTATGTACCAATATTGTTCCAAGCACTTTTACATATGCCATAAACAAAATATAAGAATGAAAAGAGTGGGGCTAGAGGCAATTTATATAAACTGGCAGCTTCTGCACCCCATTAACGTATTGAAACTACATGAAATTTTACTGCATTCAAATGACCATATGTCTAAATAGCAAATAAAACCAAATTTCCTATTTTTTACTTCCATTTGATAGCAATAATTTTATTCACTTCTGTTTCAACATTTCAGCATTTCAGAATCTATCTTCTAATGAAGTGTTCATCCAAATGTATAAATTTATCACATAGGAAACTGAGATTGGTTATGATTATTTTTCCTTAAAAGAAATAATGTGTAATTAGCTTCATTGTGTTTTCTCTGCTTGCTTCATGAACTGGCTTAGGAGAATATATCTTACGGGTATGAGAAATTTGAATTTTAATTAAAAGTACTTAGTAAAAATGTGGTAAGGAAATAATTCACACAACCAGTTTGGTGGCAACAGCTCTTGAATGACAATAAAAAGAAATCTATAATAAGATGTAAGAAGAGTGAGTTCAACACACTTAATTAGAAATCCAGTCATCCTGTGAGTAGTAAAGTGGCACCTAGGAAAGTCTTGAATATCCATTTTCCAGAATCTGATTTCAGGACTCATTGGATAATTTTTTAAAATGTATCTGCTAGAGGAGCATCAAAATATAGTATTTGTGGTGCAATTATGTTCTTTTATAATTTCATAACAATACTTGCTTTTAAAAAACCCCATCAGTTGAGAATTGCCCTATGTGAAATTGATTTTACTGCTGAGAAATATTTTAGTTACTTCATTTTAAATAGTTTTATCACCATCTGCAATTGTAAAGCTAATTATCTAGATTATCTAGTTTATTTTTGTTTATTTGTTTGTTTGACTAGTATGTGGTTGTGATCACCCACCTCATTCCCTGCTTAGCCTTTTTGAGGTCTTTATTATGTTCACTAATATATCCCCTGGGCCTAGCTAGAATAGTGCCTAGCACCAGTAGAAGTTCAGTTCCTATTTGTTAAAGGAAATAATTCTTCTATGCCAACATATTAGGAATGTTTCATCTTCTACATATAGTATTTCACCAATATGTACTAAATGCCAATATTTACTTATTCTGTCATCAGCCTGCATACCATGGTTTCAAAATACCTGGGCACCTTGGATTCTCCCTTGTGACTGTACTTTTATTATGGGAAGCTCTGGTAAAACATTCATCTCGAAGATATTGGAAAGAATTGTGCATTGGGAGTCCAATAGTCAGTTTTCAGTTCTGATTCCAGTCACTATATGACCTTAGAGAAGTCACTTTACCTTTGTGCCTTACTTTCCTCATTTATACAATCAGTAGAACGAAAGCTTTTCTATCAACTTTGCATGATGCCTGTAGAAATTACTGAAAATATGAGATAGCATAGTATGTGACTAGCTAGAATAGCATCTAACACATAATAGACACTTAAAATTCTCTTTCCCATCCCTCTTTTTATTTTATTTTTTGTGATGCAGTCTCACTCTGTGGCCCAGGCTGGAGTACAGTGGTACAATCTCAGCTCACTGCAACCTCCACCTCTCAGATTCAAGCGATTCTTCTGTCACAGCCTCCCAAGTAGCTGGGATTGCAGGTACCTGCCACCACGCCCGCCTGATTTTGTAGTTTTTAGTAGAGACACATTGTTCATCATGTTGGCCAGGCTGGTCTCAAACTTCTGACCTCAGGTGATCCATCAGCCTCAGCCTCCCAAAGTGCTGGAATTACAGGCATGAGCCACTGCGCCCAGCCTCCCCATCTCTCTCTCTACTTTTCCTTTCTGTGTAAGGTACTATTAGTGCTCCCTGCAGAACTGTAAATACGTTTGCATTTAACTGACATTTGCAATGACCTAGCAAGGTTTGGGACCTGTTTTCCATGGAAACACACTTTGGTATTCTTATGTAAATTTGGAGGAGGAGGAGGGTAAGTGCATACTTACTCTCTCCTATAGAGCCGTAAAAATACTGGTTTCATGTTCTTGACAAATAAAATAAAGCCCTGCTGATGATACTACTCACAATCACATAGCCTTTGGAAAGTCAGTACAGTATAGTGAAAATGTGCACTACATTGGGATTTAGATAATTCTAATTTGGCTTTAGTCTGCCATTTGCTGGCCATGACTGGACAAATCTGTTAATCTGTCAGCCTCAATTTCATCCTCTGCAAAATGGACACTGTATCATCTGTCTAGCTAGTGCCTTTCACAAGGTATTTGGACAAATCACATAAGGTTATGTATGTGAAATCCTTATCATACTGTATATTTGGAAGGTGTTAACAATCTGAATATATATCTGTTCAGCAGTGAATTTATGCTATATTCCCTTTACAAATAATTTTTTTCATATAATGCTTCTTTGACTCTTGTCACTGTTCGTCCTTTACCTTTGTTAAAGACTATACTTCTTGATAAAAGGGATTTTAATTTTGACTGTATAACCCTGCCATATAAGCAAGCCTGGTTGTCTAGAAGTACCGCAGTTATCAACTAATTGTTCTGTAACATTTAGCATTTACTTGTTCTAATATATAAAAATTGCAAAATATTGCACAATTATAGGCATACCCATTTTTAGGCTGCATTCTAGCCTGGGCAATAGAGCAACACCACCCTTCT
This sequence comes from Cebus imitator, assembly GCF_001604975.1. Lineage (NCBI taxonomy): Eukaryota > Metazoa > Chordata > Mammalia > Primates > Cebidae > Cebus > Cebus imitator. Next base: position 3,800,898 of record NW_016107469.1, read on the forward strand.
CTCTCCCTCTTCCTCTTTCTCTTTCTTCCTCTCCTTCATTCTTCTTTTTTTTTACTTTCTTTCTTTCTTTTTTTTTAGAAAAAATATATTAATTGCAATATTTGTATCTATTAGTACATTTATTAGTTTATTTATATATGTGAAATTTGTTCAAAATTGACCCAATATTTTAAAAATTAAAAACTTCATAAACAGGCAAAAACAAAATTCTGAAAGGTTACCAAATCAACCTCACTTTATTTAGTGAGTCTATATTTTTGCTATTATGGCAATTTTCTTCATTTAAACTGTGTTTTGGGGTCATTTTTAATGCCACTTTGTAAGTTACTAAGCTTTATTTGTAAATCGATGAGCTGTCAAGCTGCCTTTGACTTAAAAACTGGAATCTGAAATACTAATTTTCAGTCTTTCATTTTCAGTGAAATAATTATGCAAATGTTGCAATATCTTTCTAATACAGTGAATTAAAATCTCTTGAAAAATAATTTAATGAAGATTTATTTTTACAATTTGAATTTCAGAGAGATTTTAAGAAATACATGGAGGAATTATGCAATTATTTTACTGTAGAAAATAACTGTCATGTAGCAACACCGACCTCCAGCTAGAATCTCTAGTTTTCTATTTCAACATCTACTGTGGATTTGTTTGCTTGAGTGCCAGAGAAAGGCAAGAAACGCTCAATCATTAGCAATGGTTTCCTTTACTAAAAAATCTAAAAGAAATAATTGAAACATTCAGCAGAGCTCTTAAAGTAAGAATATGCTATATTAGTGATCCACATTGTTCTAACACTTTAATGACACATATACAAGTAATATTCAAAGCATAGTCAATTATAATTATACTCCACAAATGTTCAGTAGAAACTAAGAATGGTGGTGATTTAAGATTGAGTTGCCATGCAGAAATTCTGATCTTTGACTATTTACCTTTCTGTTAAAAATAAGTGTCTAGTTTAGTATTTAGGTGTTCAAGTGCTTGAAATCTTGCCTAAATCCTCAGGCATACAAATAGGATAGATAGTTGTTGAAATTTGACTGTGGATATACAGAAAATGTAATGTCAAAAACACATTTAATTTATACTGAGTGACTATAGCAAGCAGTACTTCTCATACAGTAATATACATCTGAATCTATTGAATATTTTAATTGCAAATTCTTTTTCAGTAGGTCTGGTATGGGGCCTGAGATTCTGCATTTCTATCAAGTTCCCAGGTGTTGCAAATGCTGCTGATCCTGCCCACACTTGCAGTGGCAAGGGGCCAATAGGGTACTACTATATTAAGTACTACGAAGGTAAATTTAGGCTGTCACACAAGCATCTGGAAAAAAAGTGAGACAGTTATCCATATTCTCACTGGGTTTCTCATCATAGAGAACACAGAAATGGGCTTGCTTCAAAGTGTATTGGATGTTTTGATTTCAAGTATTTTTTCTAAGAGAGTAATGAAACGCAATATCTAAACCAAGATAGACGAACCAGGCCTTGCTAAGAAGATACATAGATATGGCAAAATATTTTGGGGTTCTGATACCCAAAGGAGCTGGGTTAGAATCCTATGTCTGGCTACCATTCCGCGGCCCTTCATCAAGTAATAAACATTTTCTGAACTTCTGACTTTTATCTCTAAAATGGATATAACAATAGCTCACTTCTAGGCATTCACTGAGTACTTCTAGGTTCTAAGCACATATCTATGCACTTTAAAAGTATTATCTCATTTCATCTTCACAACTCTATGAAATAGGTGCTATTATCATCTACATTTTACAGATTAGGAAATAAATGCACACCAAAGTGAAGTAAAATGCTACAAATCGCAGTGCCAGTGTGTGGTATAAGTGGTATTCAAAATCAGGCAGTTTAACTTAACAGTTTACTCTTAATCACTACGTCATGATGCCTTTACAGGGCCGCTCTTAGCATCAAAACTAAGTAGGAAACAGGAACAGAGAGGTGAGGCATATTGACCTCAAAAGATCCCCTTTATAACTTCTAAAACTGATATCGAAGAGTATGACTAATATGAGAGGAAAAGTGTGGTTCTTAACACTGAATTCCTGAATTACTCAGACTTATCTGCCCAGACAATAGGTACCCATGGAACATGGTGGCCTTGCATTCAGGGGCATGTCCTTTATTGCAAAGTACATGCAGACAGAACCCAAAGATGGTGAGTGAGGTAATGAATGAGCTGAACACACTCAGTTCCCTCTCCCAAATTCACTGTCCAGGTAAGTCACTAATAGAACTCCCTGTACATGGAAGAAAACAAAAAGGGTGGAGAATAAACATTTCCTTCAGCAGTAATGTTCTGCCTTTAGTCTCTAACTAAGAATTACATAAATAAAATTTATTATACATCTATCTCATTGAATATTTGAGACTCTTCAACTAGTACTCGCTACATTTCTTTCTGGTACCAATTAGTCAGGCATTCGTTAATCATGAATAAATCAGAAGAGATTACTAATACTTAGCAGGGTACAAAATGCTAGCAGGAAAAATAGCCCATCTAATGTTACATGGAATAAAATAATCTGCTCAATTTTAAAATTTAAAAAGGAAGAGATGTTAGTAAAATATTTTGCTCTTAGGGACTATGCAAAGTGGCATTTGATGTTATTAGTAAGCATTCACATAACATGTTTCTAAGTTTTTTTCTGAGTTTTAATAAATAGCTCTTAATTCAGGAAAAATACATTTTCCTAATAATGGCATTAATATAAATGGTTATCCAATTAGTAGATAGTAAAAATATACAAATTTATAAATAAGAGTCTCAAAACAATGTGGAGAAAATAGAAAAAAATAGAAAAAAGTAAGATAAGAAGATACTAAAATGTATATTTTGTAAATCAAAATGTATATTTTGTAAATCAAGTTCATTTACCTTTTGGTTGACATTGGACCTCACTGAACACCAACACACCAACATCCACGTTAGTGTTCCTATTCCCATATATACTTTATATATTTATGTCCCTCTTCCTCTAGTTCTCTACTTCCTTTAGCTTCTCCTTTTTCCTCAAGTCATCAGCCTTGTTTAAATCTCAATTTCTTCCCTCTTCATATCTGCCCATATGATCTGTCCCTTCAACTACTCATATGTTAGCATTCTGCACTCTCTTCTCTCTGTGTATTTGAACTAATATTTACCTGAAAATTTCAAAACCCAAGTCAATACAACCTAGTAACTTCCTCACTCCCACCATAGCTCACTAAAATTGGCTCTTTCCCCATAAATGTGAGTATTGATTTAGCCACCAACTTATGGATTCCAATCACAGCTGAGCTCTCAGTAAAGCAGGGTAATTTGTTCAAGTGTTCCTGGGAAGATTCTTCTTCCATTTCCCATATTGTCTATTCTAAATCTTCACGATTCTCTACTTATCTCAGAGGTGATCAGATATTTTTGGGCAAAAATGACTGCATGTCTCTGCTCCTAACCTGAGGACTTACCTCTATCTATATAAAACTTTATTTCTATTGATTCAGTTTCTTTCTTTCTTTCAGAGATGAATGTTTCTGCCTGTGCTCTGGGTTACATCCCTTCCTGTCTCCTCTGAAATCTTGCTCCAAGAGAAGTTTTCCCCTTTTACTTTATCTCAATCTATCCTTCTAAATTGTCTGGTGGATTCACTTTGGCCTATAAAGTCTCTCCCATGTTAAAACCATTAAACCCTAGACCTTCCATGTTCCATTTCTAGCTGCTAGTTCCTCTCTCCACTTTCCCTAATTCTTAACCTTAGAAGAATCTTCTAGACCCATTATTTCCTTTCTTTGCTTTACATTTCCATTTCCATCCAGTCTAGCCTTTGCCCCCACTTCCACGTCAAAACCATCACCTTGCATTACTTAGAAGAAAATAAACAGCACCCTAAATTTTGATAATTTGACACTAACTTAATCAATTGATTATTTATAAAAATATGATCAGCATGTAGAAAGACAACTGCAAAATACCAGTACCAGTAACATTGGGGTTGCTTTACCACCCTTTAACCTGAAGAAGCAAGAGAAGATTGCAGTTACCAGAACTTGGAAATAGAGAAAGCTATCTAGACATGGACACTTTACAGGAACTGTGACTTTGTGTCAGGAAAAACCTAGCATGTGCTAACCACCAGGAGGTAGCAAGGAAATAAATATTCAAACCTCACCCTCCTCCTTCCCTTGGAACTCCTACACGGATTCCCCAATAATTAAACCTGAGTCAAAGCCCATTCATACACATCTGCTGAACATGTACAGATCAGAGCAGAGTGGAGAAGGGTGGAGTAGATCCAGAGACATCTACAGAAGACAACCTGCACATTCATGTGTGCAGATCCAGTGATGATGAAATTTTAATTTTTAACTTACTTGATATCTACAATATGTGATATTGCTCCCTTTGACCACCTTAAAATTCTTGCCTACAACAAATTATGCATTTTGCACTTTAATATTTTTTCTCTGACCTCCTTGATTGTTCTTTCTTGATTTCCTTCCTCATCTTTTCTCCCTAACCCTGCTTAGCTCTTACATATGGATGTATCCCAGGGCTTTGCCCTGAGCCTACTTTTCTCAAAAAGTAGGCCTTGATTTGATCCTGATCACATCTAATATTTTAACATATATGCTAAGAAATTCCAAATATATATCTTCAGGCCATATATTTGTTTCCAGAGCAACAGCTTATATTTTCAATTGTCCATTGCTCACCTTTTTCCAGATGTCCCGCCAATAACCCTATTTCAATGTGTCTAAAATAAAATTGGTGCTCTTTACCCAAGTACTGCTATTCCTTTACAAACCCGCTCCCTCTTCCTGTGATCTCTATTTCAGATAATAAAAACAATGAACCCCTGATCTCTCCAACCAGAAATCTGGGTGATATCCTTGTTAGTTCCACCTCCTCATTCCACATATCCAAACAATACTCAGGTCTTTTCAACACTATCCAGTTAGAATACTTCATATGTATTCTCTCATTTCTGTCTCACTGCTACTATCTTACATCAAGTCCTATTTTTCCCCTGGACTTTTGTTGTAGTATCCTGATTGTTTCTGAGGATTAGGGGGCTCAAATATCAGGCTCCGTGTACAATACTTCCAGAATTACCTTTTTAAAAGGCAAATACATTCACAATATTCCTCTTTGGAAGCAAGGTGAATAAGGCTCATTATGAGTTAACTATTACTTACAGATATCACATCATCAACATTCCCTATGCAAATGTTCATTAAAGATGTATGTAATACATATATGATTGGATTCCTCTGCTTGTAATAATTTTTACCATGTATGGAGGAATTACTGGGTGTTAGACACTGTGCTAAATGCTAAATGTGAGGTTCATTTCACTTAAGCCTTGACAAATCTGTGATCTAAGTAGTTTTTCCCTGTTTAACAGATAAAGATACAGTAAATCAGGTTATCTGCCTAAAGTTACAAACCTGTAATTGGCAAAGGCCACTTTTCAATTCACAGCTATCTGAACCAAAAGCTTATGTATCTGGCAGTACACACAGGGCTTTACATTCAGAACTTGGTGTCAGACTACTTAGGTTTGGTTCTCAGTTTAGAAACTTAACAACAGTTATGATGATTTAGAAAAATCATCTACGTTGTTAAGGGCCTGACATTTGTTAAGCACCCAAAACATGTTAGCTACTATTATTATTCAGTAGGCTTTAAGGTTTCCTGGGAATTGAAAGAGTTAATTGCATGCTAAAGCCTCTACATTGATTGTCCGTCTCCTCTGACCCTCAATTGCTTTTCTGCAGAAAATTCGAAAAAGAAATGGTGCTGATCCGCATTCTGCATACAGGACAGATTTTGCTTGAAAAGGGACTGCAGTGTGTTCTCATTATGTATTCAAGACCACATTCACCTGCAGCTTCACAGCGAGAACTTGTATTTTTGAGCAATCACTTTGTAAGATAATTTGAAAGGCAAAAGTCCAGATATAATTATTCATTTTGTCACGGTAGCGGAGGGGATGTATTGTAGGTTTCGTTTTTCTATTTTTTGTTTATGTTTGAAGAGAAGGTAACCGAGGAACAAACTGCCTTTAGGAGTGTTTGGAGAAAATGTGACGCATTAAAATTATATCAATGCATCGAGTTCGTACTAGCTGTATGGCAAGTACACGCATACACACACACGCACACACACACACACACACACACATACACACATACACAATTTCTTTTCTTTCTCCTACCTCACTCTCTGCCCATACAGCAGGAATGAATCATCCAGAATCATGATTGCCTGCACAACAAAGAAAAAGCAGGGATTGGTGTTCCTTCTGTCACTGCCAGCAGCCCTAGACCCCAGTGCCCTCCTCTGCCTGCCACCTGCTAAGGAGAAAGCATAGTTGAATAGCTCAAGCACTTGCTTTTCTCTGCGCCATACATTAACATAACTGCATATCTTTTTCCAGAATCTCCTGAAAAACAATGCACTTTAGTTTGTAATAATAATAATAATAAAGTATACACTCCCTTCCTTTTTCTGGCTGAAGAATTAAAATATTCTTTTCCTGACGATCTTTCCAGACTAGTTTCCATTTTGACTAAAACCTCTGTCTTTCACTACAACTCATTTTTAAGATATTATTATTATTTTCTCTTATCTCTTTTTCCCCTCAGTAGACTTATATAAAGCCGTCAAAACAATTAATTCAAAAACATTAGTTGCTCCCCTCTATTGTGCCAGATACACCATGGAAACTGGGCATTCAGAGAGGGCTCAGACCCTCTCCCTGCCATGAAGGAACTTACATTTCAGGAAAATAGTTTACCATCTATTAGGTAGCTTAATCCCATGAGATCAGTGCCCACAGTTATCTTGAAGTGATACAGAGGTAGGTACACCCGGGGTAACACATGATTAGAACACTTCACTATTATATTTTTTTTGCAAAAGGACTTAATCATTTATTTTTATTTTAGGTTCCAGGGTACATGTGCAGGATGTGCAGGTCTGTTACATAGGTAAACATGTTAGAATATTTCACTTTTTGATTGAAGAGATAAGCATCAACTCAATCCAATCACAACAAAGAGTTTTCATAAATTGAATCAGTAGTATCATAATAAGATAATCCAGAAAGGAAGTTTTTGTTTTGAATAGAATTTCACACAATTATTATTCCATGCTATTGCAATGGTGATTTTTCACTTATCTCAAAGAAGAGAATGAAAGAACGTGATGTGTTATACATATTGTGGGTTCCATCAGAAAATTTTGACCCAATTAAATGCTTAATCATCAGGAAGCTTGTTCTTCCTTCCCCTGTACATGGAATACATTCTCCTTCATATTTAAAGATGATATTAAGGGCCATGTTTAGAATACTTCACCGTTGGATGAGCAGCTGGAGGTGCATAGATACTCTACTTGCTAATCCAATATTCCTTGTAATCAAAACCATATATTTTTGTTTAAAGGTAGCTAGCTGTCATAGCTATAAGAACACCAATAGTCATTAGTTCACCAAAAAAATTAATTGAACAGCTTCTAGAAGTAGCTCTAGATAAAAATATGAATTATGTGAAAGCAGTCTTTGATGCAGCCTATTTTTTCATCTTTTAATCTTTTTTTGCCAGACTTCCCATTTCTTTTATCTCTTAGACGTAAAGTGGCTTCCCACTCCACTGGGTCTCTTCCATTCCAAAAAAAGAAGCATAATATATACTATTACTTACCAGTCAAGAAGTTCTATATATCAAGTACTCTCAGTAGTCGCCTCATAGAAATATTGCATTTCTTTTTTTTATTTTGTTTTTTATATTTTTATTTTTATTGTACTTTAGGTTCCAGGGTACATGGGCAGATCATGCAGGGTTGTTGCATAGGTACACACATGGAAATGTGGTTTGCTGCCTCCATCCCCCCATCACCTACATCTGGCATTTCTCCCCATGTTATTCCTCCCAGACCTCCCCACACCCTCGCTGTCCCTCACTTGGCCCCTCCCCCCAACAGACCCCAGTGTGTAATTTCAAAAGAAAACTATGGCAGGGACAATGCGAAACCTCGTGTTTTTCATACTACAGGGGCAAGTGGCCATTCGTTCTTAGGTTAGTCCTTGTAACCTTGTTAACTCTGGGTTCTGACAAACAGCTGTTTAAGAAGCAAATTTCTGGGCTGCTGGATTGCAAGGCTCTTACCAGTCTCTGGTGAGCCAAAAGCAACTCGGATACAAATAAGTTGGTGGATGCTAGTCCTTTTTGCTCTAGTAGTTCTTCACAGAAACACACCATATGTTTATGGTCATGTAGAGTAAGCACCTAGACCTGGCCGAGTCAGACAGATCTAAGATGCAGACTTTCTGCCTTTTATCCCATTAGGTTTGGGAGCAGCCACATCAACACTCAAAGATCTATTGCCATATGTAGCACTAGCATTCAAAGTTTAAACTTTCTTGACTGAAATATATAGTAAGAAATATACTTTATATATTGACTCATTAACTATATACACATGCAATAAACATATGTATGTATTTCCATTATATGTATGTATATAACTAGATACACACATGCACATGCATATTGATGAACCAAAATTTCCACAAAGCAATACTTTCTCTTACTTGTGATATAATATTATATTTTTATTATCCTTCACTTTATTTTAAAATTAAAAAGATGTATTGTGACTTGCTAAATTGATTTTACAACCCATGGATAACCTCAACCCACATTTGTAAAAACACTTGATTTTACTGACATATAGTAACTCTATGCCATACTGCAGCTACATGTTTTCTTGCTCTTTCTTAATAAGTCATGAGGCCTACAATAGGTCAGCCCATTTGCTTACCAAACATGTTGACTAGAAACAGGAAGTGCCTCCTTAACTACCTGATGTATTACCAGGGAATGAAGAAAATAAAATACTTGGTTATAAATTACAGGGCTAATTGTTACAGGTTTACTTCACCCGACTTTCTATGACATTATTTGGGAACAAGATGTTAATTTTTTACAGATTATTTTTGATAGTAAGAAAATATACACTTCAGGGCTGCTGTCTTCTTTAAAAAACTACTGAGGTATAAATTATACAAAATAAAAATTTCCCTTTTCAAACACACAGTTTGATGAGTTTTAATAAATGCATATAGCCATGTAGTAACATAACATTATAATTATGATAAGACTATTTCCATTATCCCAGAACGTTTCCTTGTGCTTTTTTGTAGTAAACTCTTTCTACTAAACTCCAGGCTCTGGAAACTACTGATTTGTTTTTTATCCCTATAGTTTTGCTTTTTCTAGAATATCATATAAATTTGAATTTTCAGCAAGTATCTTCAAATATCTGGAGTCTTTCACTTAGCATAATGCTTTTGGAAGTCTTTCATATTATTGCATATATTAACTGTTCCTTTTTTTTAGCACAATACCTTTAAGATTTATTTATGCTGGACCTTTTTGCTAATAGGTAGTACATTGTATGGACATAACTCAATATTTTAATCCATATCCCTTTTCTATTGATGGAGAGCTGGGTTTTTTCCAGTTTGCAGATATTATGAATAGTGCCACTATGAAAATTCACATAAGGTATTAATATGTACATATATTTCTTTTTGTGTGTGTGACCATTGAGATCATATGGTATGTGTATGCTTAACAACTTAATAAACTACTGAACTGTTTATCAGAGTGAATGTACCCATTTTCATTCTCACTGGCCATGAATAAGGGATCCAATTGCTCCTCATCCTTGCCAAGACTTGTCATTTCCAGTCTTTCAAATCTTAGCCATTCTAGCAATACATAGTAATATCTCATGAAGATTTTTGTATTCTCTTTCTACTATCATGTGAGAAAAAATGATTAAGCAAATGCATCACAACTGTCATATTTAAATCATTGGAGGCACACATTCCAGTACAAGTGTTAGACAGACGGCAGAGTACACTGCCAAAACAACCTTCCAAATCTCTCTCTCCTTGTGATGCAATGTGTATCTCCTTACAGACACATTGATGTTCAATGCACCTCTTCTTTGAACAATGCAGTGTTATATCAAACGTCATTCACATCTACAATTAATGCTTTAAATGTGCTATTGATTGATTGATTGATTGAGAAAGGCTTTCACTTTGTTGGCCAGGCTGGAGTGCAGTGGTGCCATCTCGGCTCACTGAAAACTCCACCTCCTGAGTTTGAGTGATTCTCCCACCTCAGCCTCCTGAGTAGCTTGGAATTACAAGTATATGCCTCCATGCCTGGCTAACTTTTGTGTTTTTCATACACACAGGGTTTTACCATGTTGGCCAGGTTGGTCTCGAACTCCTAACGTCAAGTGATCTGCCAGCCTCAACCTCCCAAAAAGTGCTGGAATTATAAGCATGAGCCACTATGCCAAGCCTAAATGTGCTATTTTTGAAAGTGGTTATTTTTTAAATTGAGAATTCTGAATTCATAAGAGCTTTAAGAGTTGAAAATCCTCAGGACCAATAAATTTTTTAAAAACCATAACCCCCAATCACCCCAAAAAATAAAATTAAAACTACTTAAGTATTCAGTTTTCTGGTGAAAATACTATCTTTCTTGAGAAAGTTTAAGACTGGGAGGGAGATTGTAGGAGATGAGCTTGCAAAGAAATGTTAGGGCCAGAAACTGTGAACTTGACCTTAAATGGTATGCCAAGGCACCAAAATATGAAATGACTTTTACTTGTTTGCATTTGTGTATTCATATGACTCCATGTGTTGCTACTGATTTGCTTGTCTTTTAGTTTCTATACCTATGTAATGTCTTTATTTAGTAAAATGTGCTATTGAAAGTTCCCTTCTATCTTTAATTCTTTCATGCAGCTATCTCCTACTCAATATTTAAACCTTATCTGTGCTGTTCCTCTAAGTTCACACATTATTTACTCTTGGAAGCCATTCTTGACCCAAATACTCAGCCTTATTTTGAGATAGGTGGCCCTCTTCTGTAATTCTATAACCACCTACACTTAGCTCATAACCTTTACTTACACTGTTAACCTTACATTGTAATGGCACATTTATTTGTTCATTTCCCCTAGCAGGCTAGAAAATCTTTGAAGTCAGAGACCAAGTTTTGTTAATTGTTGTACCAATCACAGCAGGCAGTGGACCTAGTGCATAATGGGTATTAAGTAAATATTTGGTTAATGAGTTAATGATTTTTACTCATATCTGGCTCATGCATTTTAACGGGAGTTTAAAGAGTCTTGCAAAGGCATGGCTAATGCAGAAATTTTAGTCAGGCTATGTGTTGAGATATTCTTTGGGTCAAGATGGTAGCTACCTTCTTATCAGTGAGTATTACTGCCTCCCCATCTTACCTCACTGACTCCAATGTATGCCTTAGTGTTTTAAGTATCCTTGTAGTACTGTGATAATGCCCTTCAATCCGTCTCAGAAAGAAAGAAGCATGATCCAAGGATTCTATAAACCTGACATCAGGCACCATCAGAGGACTGAGCAAACCTTCCTTGAATAAGGTCTTTCTTTCATCTATATTTGTATGTTTCAGGTGCTATTTTAGGATACATTTGTCATTAATTTTTTGTCTTCAAATAGATTTTATCTGTGTTTATAACATCTTCCCAACTTAGCAGCTTAACATAGAGAAACACGACGGAAGCATAAATTAAAATGTTTAGTTTCTCCTCACATCTTCTTATAGCTACATATATGACACACAACAGGAGTCACTGCCTAATTAGGTGAACTCTGCTGGATAATTATTTTTCTCATTTAGGCAGAAACATCTTTCCTGTCAGCGTCATCCTGACCTGAATGACTGTCAAACTGAAAAGAATTTTGAAAATGAGAGAAATTAGATAAAAGTGCTATTATAAAGGCAAAACAAATAAAATAGAGAAAACCCTAAAATTCAGATTATTAAGAGGAATATTGAGAAAAGTGTTTTGCTTTAAAAATTGTGAAACAGTGTCAGTTCCGTGCATGAGGGAACTTATGTAATCAGTGGCCAGAAAGAATAATTATGAATTCTAAGCCTCAGTCGATGGCTACTAGCAACTAGTTCTAACAAGTACCTTTCATAACTTGTTTTAACACATTTTTTTTTTTGACTAGGCCTTGTGGCTCATGTTTTTAATCTCAACACTTTTGGAACCTAAGGCAGGAGGTTTGCTTGAGGTCAGGAGTTTGAGACCAGTCTGGGCAACAGGATGAGAATCCTGTCTCTAAAAACCAAAAACCAAAACAAAGAAACCCACAATCCTTTTTCTTACTGTTAACATAGCTATGTAAGAAACAGAACTGACAACCTCCACAGACATCTGAGCTGGCAGTGAGAACTGCCTGGAGAGCTGGAAGAAACAGAGACCAGAGTGTTCATTACCAGAAAGGCTGTAGTGGAGCACTATCATCATCTCCCATCCCTTAGGAAGATTTGGCTTTTGTTAGCTGCTGGAACTGGAGAGAGAAGGGCTGTCTTTCCCACATGATGAGGTCAGTCTGATCTGAAGGCTCCCTCATTTGCTGGCCTTTCCCAGGGTTCCTCCCTGGACATACCTGCTTGCAGCACAGCCTCAGATACCCAGCCAAAACACTCACCAGTGACCACTGTTATAGTTCTTTAGCAGGCAGACTCTGCCTGCTCACCTTTGCAGGGATGAAGAAAGATTTACCAAGCAAATGGAGACCAAAAAAAAGCAGGAGTTGCAATCCTAGTCTCTGATAAATGGACTTTAAACCAACAACGGTCAAAAGAGACAAGGAAGGTCATTACATAATGGTAAAGGGCTCAATGCAACAAGAAGAGCTAACGATCCTAAATATATGTGCACCCAACACAGGAGCATCTAGATACATAAAGCAAGTTCTTAATGAACTACAAAGAGACTTAGACTCCCACACAATAATAGTGGGAGACTTTTACTCTCCACTGTCAATATTATACAGGTCAACAAGACAGAAAATTAACAAGGATATCCAGGACTTGAACTCAGATCTGGACCAAGCAGACCTAATAGACGTCTGCAGAACCCTCCACCACAAATCCACAGAATATACATTCTTTTCAGCATCACATCATATTTACTATAAAATTGACCACATAATTGGAAGTCATTCACTCCTCAGCAAATGTAAAAGAACGGAAATCATGACAACCAGTCTCTCAGACCTCAGTGCAATCAAATTAGAGCTCAGTTTTGAGAAACTCACTCAAAACTGCACAACTACATGGAAACTGAACAACCTGCTCCTGAATGACTACTGGATAAATGATGAAATGAAGGCAGAAATAAAGATGTTCTTTAAAACCAATGAGAACAAAGATGGAACATACCACAATCTCTGGGACACATTTAAAGCAATGTCTAGAGGAAAATTTACAGCACTAAATGTCCACATGAGAAGCAAGGAAAGATCTAAAATTGACACCCTATCTTCACAATTAAAAGAACTAGAGGAACAAGATCAAATAAATTCAAAAGCTAGCAGAAGACAAGAAATAACTAAGATCAGAGCAGAACTGAAGGAGATGGAGACACAAAATACCCTTCAAAAAATCAATAAATCCAAGAACTGATTTTTTTTAAAAGATCAACAAAATAGATACACCACTAACCAGACTAATATAAAAGAAAAGAGAGAATATTCAAATAGATGCAATAAAAATGATAAAGGGAATACCACCATCGATTCCACAGAAATACAAACTAACATCAGCAATTCCTACAAACAACTCTATGCACACAAACCAGTAAATCTAGAAGAAATGGATAAATTCCTGGACACTTACAACCTCCCGAGGCTAAACCAGGAAGAAGTTGAATCCCAGAATAGACCAATAACAAGGGCTGAAGTTGACACAGCAATTAATAGCTTACCAACCAAAAAAAGTCCAGATCCAGACGGGTTCACAGCCAAATTCTACCAGACATACAAAGAGGGGCTGGTACTTTTCCTTCTGAAACTATTCTAAACAATACAAAAAGAGGGAATCCTCCCCAACTCATGTTATAAGACCAATATCATCCTGATACCAAAACCTGGCAGAGATACAACTAAAAAAGAAAATTTCAGGCAAATATTCATGATGAACATCAATGCAAAAATCTTCAATAAAATACTGGCAAACCAAATACAACAGCACATCAAAAAGCTTATCCATCACGATCGAGTATGCTTCATCCTGGGGATGTAAGGCTGGTTCAACATATGCAAATCTATAAATGTAATCCATCACATAAACAGAACCAAAGACAAAAACCACATGATTATCTCAATAGATGCAGAGAAAGCCATTGACAAAATTCAACAGTGCTTTATGCTAAAAACTCTCAATAAACTAGATATTGTTGGAATGTATCTCAAAATATTAAAAGCTATCTATGACAGACCCACAGCCAATATCATACTGAGTAGGCAAAAACTGGAAGCATTCCCTTTGAAAACTGGCACAACACAAGGGTGCCCTCTCTCACCACTCCTATTCAGCATAGTATTGGAAGTTCTGGACAGAGAAATAAGGCAAGAAAAAGAAATAAAGGGTATTCAGTTAGGGAAAGAGGAAGTCAAATTGTCTCTATTTGCAGATGACATGATTGTATATTTAGAAGAGCACATTGTCTCAGCCCAAAATCTCCTTAAGATTATAATCAACTTCAGCAAAGTCTCAGGATACAAAATCAATCTGCAAAAATCACAAACATTCCTATACATCAATAACAGACAAACAGAGCCAAATCATGAGTGAAATCCCACTCACAATTGCTACAAAGAGAATAAAATACCTAGGAATACAACTAACAAAGGATGTGAAGCACCTCTTCAAGGAGAATTACAAACCACCACTCAAGGAAATAAGAGAAGACACAAACAGATGGAAAAACACTCCATGCTCATGGTTAGAAAGAACCAATATTGTGAAAATGGCTATACTGCCCAAAGTAATTTATAGATTTAATGCTATCCCCATCAAGCTACCATTGACCTTCTTCACAGAACTGGAAAAAAACACCTTAAACTTCATATGGAACCAAAAAAGAGCCCGCATAGCCAAGATAATTCTAAGCAAAAAGAACAAAGCTGGAGGCATCATGCTACCTGACTTCAAACTATACTACAAGGCTACAGTAATCAAAACAGCATGGTACTGGTACCAAAACAGAGATATAGACCAATGGAACAGAACAGAGGCCTCGCAAGTAACACCACACACCTACAACCATTTGATCTTTGACAAACCTGACAAAAACAAGCAATGGGGAAAGGATCCCCTGTTTAATAAATGGTGGTGGGGAAACTGGCTAGCCATGTGCAGAAAGCAGAAACTGGACCCCTTCCTTACACCTTATACAAAAATTAACTCTAAATGGATTAAAGATTTAAACATAAAACCCTAGAAGAAAACCTAGGCAATAACATTCAGGACATAGACATAGGCAAGGACTTCATGACTAAAACACCAAAAGCAATGGCAACAAAAGCCAAAATAGACAAATGAGATCTATTTAAACTCCAGAGCTTCTGCACAGGAAAAGAAACAATCATTAGAGTGAACTGGCAACCAATAGAATGGGAAAAAAATTTTGCAAGCTACCCATGTGACAAAGGGCTAATATCCAGAATCTACAAAGAACTGAAACAAATTTACAAGAGAGAAAAACAAACAATCCCATCAAAAAGTGGGGGAAGGGTATGAACAGGCATTTTTCTAAAGAAGACATTTATGTGGCCAAGAAACATATGAAAAACTGCTCATCATCATTGGTCATTAGAGAAATGCAAATCAAAACCACATTGAGATACCCTCTCACATCAGTCAGAATGGCAATCATTAAAAAATCTGGAGACAACAGATGCTGGAGATGATGTGGAGAAATAGGAACACTTTTACACTGTTGGTGGGAGTGTAAATTAGTGCAATCATTGTGGAAGACAGTGTGGCAATTCCTCAAGGATCTAGAAATAGAAATACCATTTGACCCAGCAATCCCATTACTGCTTATATACCCAAAGGATTATAAATCATTCTATTATAAAGACACATGCACACATATGTTCATTATGGCACTGTTCAACTCAGCAATTCCATTAGTATGTATTTACTCAAAAGAATATAAATTGCTCTACAAAAAAGACACATACCCTCATATATTCATCACAGTACTGTTCACAATAGCAAAGACATGCAATAGAGCTAGCTGCCCATCAATGGTGGACTGGTTAAAGCAAATATGGTATATGTTGACTACTATACAGTCATTAAAAGAAGAAAAATCATGTTCTGTCCAATGACATAGATGGAGCTAGAGGCAATTTTTAAAATAAATTAAAATAGGAACAGAAAACCAAATACCGCATGTTCTCTCTTATAATTGGGTGCTAAACATTGAGTACACAGAGGAGAGAACACTAGACCCTGTGTCCTACTTGATGGTGGAAGGTAGGAGGGTAAAAAATATACCTATTGGATACTATGCTTACTACCTAGTTGACAAAAAAATCTGTACACCAAACCCCAACCACGTGTAATTTATCCATTTAATAAACCTGCACATGTACCCTCTGATCCTACAATAAAAACTGAGAAAACAATAAACAAAAAACAAAAAGAAAGGTTTACCTCTTTCACATGATTTCACTCTAAAGCAGAATTTACTTCTGTTATGAACATTGTTAAGAAATCCTGCCTATATAAATCTCAACACGTCAGGTGGTTACCTTTTAAAGTATAAGACATAAGGAGTTCAACATTCCAAATGCTTGCATTTTAAATTATTAGTCATAAAAATAAGGGAATAGTTGGTACGCTAAGCAGAAAACTTGTAACAACTAGGGCAAGGATTTTTTACATTCCTATGGCATAATGAGCAAAAGAATAAATATCACAGTGACAGGTTATATAAAACAAACATAGCAAACAGATCAAAAGGAGCAAGTGTGTGCATGAATGTGTGTGTGTTGGGGGGTATATGAATATTGACAAGGGTAAGAAGTTATAAAAATCTAAAGAAAGACCCAGAGGTTCACGATAAGAGGAAATGTGCTAAAGAGCAGCGTATCAGATGAAGAGACTCAAGAAACAGATATTGGATTAGATAATCTTTTGTAATTACCTATTACCAAGGTAAAAGATGACATCTCCACAGATGGCTGTGGGAGAAAATGGATGTTCAGAATGCCCCCTCTTACCTTGATCAGATGTAGGTGTGGGTTATTTCTACATATAGAATGTTAAATCCAGAAGCTATTCACAATAAAGTAGGAAGACAAATAAACACACAGAATCAATTATCCAAAGAAAGTATGATTTTAGAAAACATCTTCTAGCTGTTTACTACTTTCAGAAATTGAGAGATTGAGGCCTAGGTAGAATAAATAAGTTAAAAATGACAAGACATGCATAACTGGGATGCCACCATTTGGGACTCAATGGTTGATATTCAGCCCACCTTACATTATAGCTTCTTGGAAAATACAGAAATGCTTCTCGGTGGCATACATAATAAATTGCACTTGTTTGCCTGTCTTTATTTTTAATAAAAAAGAACTGAAGCAGTGGACTGTGCATCATGTAGTGGAGAAACTCTAATTGAGAAGTGACTCAAAGAAAGGATAAAACTAAGGCACAAAACGGAAAAACTGAGGAATAGAGATCCGAATGGAGACTAGAAAAAGACGACATTTCAACATAGCATACTGGACCAGCACCCATTCTCCCCTTAGCAGAGGTCCAGGAGTTTATCTTTGTTGAGGATGCTGAGGAACCACTTGAGGAAGGCTCCTGTTTTTGTCTTTTCAACATATTAAAGATCTGCCCAAATATCCTACTTTTCTTTTATAATGAAAATCATGTTATCATGCAATTAGAGCCTATTCCTTTGTACACAATGAGGACCATTATTACCACTTCAAAGAGGAGCAGAAAACAACTAATTGATTCAATTTCTATCTTTTTTTTAATTTTTATTTTTAGGCAGGGTCTTGCTCTGTTGCCACGCTGTAGTGCAGTGGCACAATCACAGCTCACTGCAGCCTCGACCTCCTGGGCTCAAGTGATCCTCCTGTCTCAGCCTCCTGAGGAGCTGGGACCACAGGTACATGCCACCATGCCCAGGTAACTTTTGTATTTTTTTTAAATAGAGCCAGAGTTTTGCTATGTTGCCCAGACTGGTCTCGAACTCCTGGGCTCAAGCAATCTGCCTGCCTTGGCTTCCCAGAGTGCTGGGATTACAGGCATGAGCCACTTAGCCTAATTTCCATCTTAAAGATAGAGAGGAAATATTCTTTCTCTTCATTATGAACATATAAAATGTGAAATGTTTTATCCAGCAGCTAATTATCTCAGAATACTTTAAAAGGATGTCACATGAAAACTATTTTTATATGACAATTTATAAAATATTATATTGAAATTATAAAAAAAGAATCAATTCTCAAGTAGCTTAAAATTTTTATTCCTTTTCCATTGGCTTATATTCGTTAAGCCATCTGTATAGATATCATTCAACACAGAGATTTTCCCTGACTACCCTGTCTATAAAAAGCACCCCATCGTTTTCTATTTTATTATCCTAATTCTTTTCTTCATGGCACTTTTCATACCTGATATTATATTTTTGTTTGTCTATTTCCCTCAATATACTATAAACTCCATGAGGGCTTGTACCTTCCTTTGGTTTATCATGTATCGCCAACACCCAGAAGAGTACCTGGCATATCTCTATATCATCATCAGCAGCAGACCCTGGAAATTTTTAAAACTGGTTATGAGCAGGCCTCATCCCAGACCAACTGATTTATAATGCTGTGAGTGAAGACCAATAATCTGTATTTTAACATGTCTTCCGGGACAGTTTAATCTATGCTTTTGAAAAACACTGGGAAAAAAATGAAAGAATTAATGTATTTAGGTCTGATTGCTTTCAATGGGCAGCCATTTGCATAATGACTTTCCTTTTCTTTAATTCACAGTCAATTAAATTGGAATACCATTCACATCCACCCACAAAAAAAAGGCTACATATTAATGTTTGGTTGTATGGTCATGGCCTAACTGGACTATCTGGATAAGATAGGATTTGACATATCTTAGGATAATGGGGGAAGTTACCAATATATTATCTTCACTCATGTAAATCCTCATCATCTCCCTGCCCTAATATAAAGGGAATGATTTAGTATTATGTTAGAGGATAAGTGGAATTGGGGGATTACTTGCAACTGCTCACAACATTTATATTTTAAACAAATATTTACTCGGTATCTACTATGTACTGTTCTGGGCACTGTTCTAAGAGCCTGTGCTACATCAATGAGCAAAACAAAACAAAATTCCTACTTTCATAAAGTTTACTTTCTAGCAAATCTTGATGAAAACTCGTGTCTTTCTCTCCCTGTCTCTTTCTTTCTCTCTCTTTCAGAGTTGAACTAGACTTTGACTCATAACCAATAGCATTGAAGGTACTATGAAATCAAGAAGATATTTTAGCATTATGTTTCACAGAGTCTATCTTTCAATAAATTACCTCAAAAGCCCCCCAAAATCATGACTAAAATGGAGAACAGACCCTACTGCCTTTACATTGTCTCCTAATACTAGACGTACAGGTTTCTTTAAGAGCCTGTGCCCTAAAGACACACAATCAGACTTAACATCCCACTTGTTATTGTTGCTGGCTGCAGTAATAATAAGCAGCATAGTACTTCCTGTGTGACAGATACTATTCTCAGTTTTTTACACATAAAAATTCATTTAATTCTTACAATAACCTAATGAGGCAGGTACTATTATTTTAATCTTCATAATCAGGAAACTGAGGCACAGAGAGGTTATGTAACTTGTCCAAGTGTTTACAGATGGTTTGGAATCGGGCTTCAAATTAATATTATCTACCTCCAAAAACTGTGCTGTTAACCAATGCACTAGTGTTTCTTTGTTGTCAAGGAACATAATTACCTGAGAACTCAATATGAGAGAAATCTTCCTAAAGCACTTGTAACAAACAGTGGCAATTCATGCTTACAATATCAATCAGACTGACTAATTACTCCTGTGAACCACTAAGCAAATAACTAACACTGTCTCCTTTAAATCATTGGCTCTGTTATTAAAGACACTAATAGCCTTGGAAGAGTTCCTCACATATTCATTCAATTTATCATTGTTTTCTTTCCACCTTTTTCTTTCTTTCATATTTCTTTTCTCATAAATACACAAACACAAATACACACATGTGTAAATTGCTTTTGATATGTGTGCTTTCTTCCTTTTTAGATCTCATTCTCTCCCCAATATTCATTATCAAACTCATATGAATAACCTTTTGGAAATGCTGAAATAAGGCTGTTTCTATAGCAGCAGTTTTCGAATATCTTGAGTTTCCCCTCTAATTGGTACAGGCTTTTAAGGTCACTCAGAAAACTAAATTAGCTATACCTGAATATGCTGATATTTCAAGAGCTGCATTGTTCTCTCTTGCTGATAAAATTCTGTTAATGATTTTCAGTTACAGGAATACAGAGTCAATTAACTTCTTGAAATTCCATTATTCAGAAAGGAATATAGCCCAGGTTTACATAATCTCATAGTAATGAGTTTTGATTTTTTGCTGAAAAGTTTGTAAGTTCTTGAATTATGTTGAAGTAACAACATTCTATATTTTTCCTTGTATATCACATTGCCAAGTGCATAAAAGTACTCAATAAACATGTTCAAAAATTAATTAAAAATCAAAGATTATGATTTTAAGTCTCAATTAAGATGGAATAAGCCAACTATAGCCTATATCTTCCACTGATTACAACTAAAATCTCTGGACAAAGTATAAAAACAAACTATCAGAAAATAAGTTAACAGCAGAAAAAAAATGCCTATTTTTCTCCAGTTAAACATATAGGTAGAATGGTCCCCAAAGATGTTTATGAACGAATCCCAGGAACCTGTGAATGTTCGGTATTAAATTACGAAAGAGACAGTGAAGATATAATTATGGTCATTGCTGGAGTCAGAGTCAGAAGAAAAAGAAGTCAGAGAGATTCAAAGAATGAGAAGAACCTGATATGCCATTGCTAGAGGATGCCACATGTAAAGCATAAGTAGGAATGTGAGCAACCTCTAAAAGCAAATACTGGCCCCAGCTGATATTCAGCAAGGAAAGAGGGACCTCAGTGCTCCAGATGAAAGAAAATATATATGGCCAATAACCTCAATAAGCTTGGAAGTCAATTTTTCCACAAATCTTCCAATAATAAACAAATGCAGCTCTGCTGACACCTTAATTTAGGGTTTGTGAGGCCCCGAGCAAAAGACCCTGCTGAATCATGTTGTGGCTAGGCTTCTGATCCATAGAACTGAGATAATAAATGGGTGTTGTTTTATGCTGTTAAGTTTCTTGCAACTTATTATGGCAGCAAGAGAAAAACAATGCATGTTTGATACCAGAAGTGGGGTGTTTATATAACAAATATAAAAAATGTGGAAGTGAGTTTGGAATGGGTTGGTGAATAAAGGTTGGAAGAATTCTGAGGACCATGACATAAAAAGACTAAATTGACTTTAACACACTATCAGCAGAAATATGGATGCTGCTTATGAGTGTTCAGAAGGAAGAGAAGATAACTTAAGAGAAATAATAAATTACTCTAGAGAAAGTCTAAATCACTTGAACAGACTGTTCACAGAGATCTAGACTTGGATGATCCTATTGGTTAAGGCTCAGAAAGAAGTGAGGAATATATTTTTGTAAACTGAAGAAAAGGTGACCCATGCTATGTACTGTCAGACAGTTGGTGAAATTGCGTCTTGCAGTTATGTGAAAAGCAGAACCTGTAAATGAAAGTCCTGGTCATTTACCTCACATTTCCAAGCAAAATTTTAAAGTGTAGTCTGGTTTTTTTCTCACTGCTAATAGTAAAAATCAAAAGGAGAAAGAGAAATTAGGGAAAGAACTGTGAAATAAAAATAAACCACGAATTAATGATTTGGAAAATTTCCAGCCTATTCAGATGTCAAAAAGAGTATTTAGTCACACAAAATGCTCTTTGAAGAGATTAAAGGTATGGCTCACAAATCCCCTTAAACTAATCAGGGATCCTCTAGGTATCTTAAGCGAATTGCCCCTTAGACGTCTCAGCAGAAGCCAAGCATAGAGAATTATCCAAAAAGATTTTAGGCCTAACTTCTGTCTGATGAATACTTGTGACATCAAAATGAGATCCACACAGTTCTTGAGAATTTTATATAATCAGGAACACTGTCAGCTTAGATTTAAAAGGACAGAGAGAGTACATAATTAAAGAAGCCTAGAGAACCTGCAAAATGCTGCTGACAGTAAGCAGACTGATAACACTATTTTACTGCAAACACATGCTTTTTTCCATTAAAAAGGAAGAATGACTCAGAGGGCAGAGACAAGAGCATAGAGGACAAAGCTTAGAACACCGAGGGCAAGACTGAGAAGAACAGAAAATTATTTCCAGGTATTAAATTATAAGGAAGTTTGAATGACTAATTTCCTTGGGGGTTCAATCAAGGATGGTAGGAGAAATTGTAGTTACAGAAAATAGTCAGAAACCTTCTTGGAGGGAGGGAAGGTTTTGCAAAAGCCTCAGGATGAAGTCAAGGCTGAAGGCAGCCTAATCGTCTTTGAGCTAATAGCAAGGGTACATAACAAAGGCATGAAAGGGAGTTAATCTAAATAACTTGTTTACTCATGTGGTCCTAAAACTAATGTTTAATCATCCAGGGGCCTGATGGCCCTCTCCGTCTGATGGGTGGGTTGAGGAGGGAGGTCGACCAGGGAAATTACCCTTTAATGGTGTTGACTCAAAGCCTTTGTCATTTAATGTGTGCTGAATAAATGCCAACAGGGCCAGTGAGTTAGGGACACAGCTGTTAACTTTTGACAGAATTCTCCTGGAGTGTCTGTAAGTGGCCACAGACCCCTAAGCCCACTCTTTCATTGAATATTGGTGTTTGAGTGCATTTATTCATTCCTCATGCAGCTGGGGCCTGCAGGACAAACCCCAGCAGTTGGTGCCCCCATGTGAGGACCCGGCAGGTGGTGACCCCAATGTGATAAATTTCAAAATTACTTTAGGTTATTGATTGTTTTTTACTATCCATTTTCCCTTTTTGGAAATGAAATGTCTATACTGTAACTGTATATATCTGTGCCACAAGTGCATTTTGGGAACAGTTCACTTGTTTCTTTAGCATCACAGGCCTGCAGATGGAGAGCAAATATGCCCTGAAATTTGTATCTAATGAATTATAGCCAGACCCTCATCCACACTTGATTTAGATGAGTAGACTTGGGATTGTTGAGCTGATGAGATTTATATACTATTTTTGGAATTTGTGTTGACATTGCAATGGAATGAGATCTTTGAGGAACTTAGAATGAAGTGAATATTTTCTTTTTTATTTGGAAAGGACATGTATATTTTATGGTCAGAGGATAGATTGCGACAGATAAAATGCCCCCCGAGATATTCAAAATTCAAATCTTAGGAACCTGTTAATACGTCACATGGCATGGCCAATAGGAATTGGCAGATGTAAATAAGGTGAGCAACATTAAAATAATAAAGAGATTATCTTTGTTTTGCCATGTGGACCCAATGTAATTATGTGAACCCTTAAAAGCAGAGAACTTGTTCCATCTGAAGTCAGAGAGATGTAGTATCAGGGACTGTCAGAAAGATTCAAAGCATAACCAGGACTCCATCCACTGTGGTGGAAGGGAAACACATGGAAAGCATGAGAAGAAATGCATGTGCACTTGCACTCTAGGAGCAAAGACCTGCTTTAGCTAGCAAGCAATGAGGAAACAAGGACCTCAGGCCTACAACTACAATTGGATGTCCATACGCAAATAAATAAATGAACAAACTATAATCTGTATAGTTTGGCAGCAAAATACAATAAGTATCACGAGAAATATAAGTGGCCTAGCTTCATCCATCAAATCATATAACACCTCAGGCGAAATTATAAATAAAATTTAAAAAAGTTAAAAAGAAACGCTGAAATCTAGAAGTCAAAAGTTCTTAGAAACTATGAAAAACAAAGATAAACATGAGGGAAATGATAGTGGCATGATTTTTTTTTTTTTTTTTTTTGGGACGGAGTTTCGCTCTTGTTACCCAGGCTGGAGTGCAATGGTGCGATCTCGGCTCACCGCAACCTCCTCCTCCTGGGTTCAGGCAATTCTCCTGCCTCAGCCTCCTGAGTAGCTGGGACTACAGGCACGCACCACCATGCCCAGCTAATTTTTTGTATTTTTAGTAGAGATGGGGTTTCACCATGTTGACCAGGATGGTCTCGATCTCTTGACCTTGTGATCCACCCGCCTCGGCCTCCCAAAGTGCTGGGATTACAGGCTTGAGCCACTGCCCCCGGCCGGCATGATATGTTTAACACATGTCAATCTACCAAACACAACACTAAACAAAGATAACAAAGAAATAAAAATTTAATTATTAACATAGAATTAGATGTGCTTTGAATTCCATAACGCACTAATTGAAATTATACCTTATTTTCAAATATCTTTTCATAATAGACAATATATTAAGCTGTCAAAAAATGTGAGAATATCTAATTAAATTCGTAATTAAAAAAGTAAATGTTTAGAAGCAAAAAATGGTACACCCTAAGTAATAACTCAAAGACAAATTGAAAATATGTGATTACCTAAAAATAATATTTAGAAAATAATAGTATGTCTATAGCATTTACTATACACAAAGCGTTGCTTAAAGATCTTTACATATATAAGCATTTTTACTCCTCTCAATGACCCTATGAGATTTATGTGTGTATAAGTACTATAATAATTATTCTTTTACAGTGGAGATATACAGGCAAGGAAGTATTCAGAGGTAAATTAATTAACTGTAAAGCCTTTTTTAAATAGTCAAGTTAAAGCAACTAATAACTATCTAGATAGAACTCATCAAGTTGAAACCTACAAAAAATTGTATAGTGTCATAACATGCTCAGTTGGAGCATCTTGAGTTAGAAGCCCCAGAGAACATGAAAATGGAGTTATCCAGCAAGAGTTTGAATATATAGTCTGAAGCTCAGGAGAAAACATATCTTGCTTTGTGATATCAATTTGGTTCGATAAATTTCTATTACAATGACAATCTGAGCTCATTCAGATTAAAAACAGTGTCATATTCATAAAAAGATATGATTTCTCAGGTAGAGAGTAATGAATGAGAAGGGACAAAGGTAAGACTCTTTAAAGATACAATCGAAGGTGAATAAAAGTGGAAATTGAAGGGCTTCATGCCTAAAGGTGTAGTTGACTAGAAACCTGAAAGAGAATGGGAAGGTAGTGAAGCCTGGAGGGGCCTGCCAGCCTGAGAGAATTGGGAAGGGATCACAGATTAAGTATATAGAAAGACAAAGAGTGGAAAAGTAGAGAGTGGAAGTGGGAAGACATGAGAAGGACACAAGAAAGAATTGCTTCTGAATTCAAGAATTAAATGCTTGCATTTTTCCAGATGTTTACTATGTCTAGGGTGGGCCCATGAGAGGGAATTACAGGAGTGTTGGGGTAATTTTTGGTAAGGTATAAGACAGATATCAGAACTGAAAAACCACATTGTTAGATGAGTCATCACCATGATCTTGAATTTGCTGAGAACAAATTTTCTCAGAATAAATGAATGGGAAAACCGTGAGTGAAGTTCCAAATCCTTTTTTGGAGACAGGGAGTATCCATGATTTAGTGTGAAAACATAAATCTAGGAAGAGGATTGGGAACATGTGGCATCTTCAAATGAGACATTAGAGAGCAGAAAGGGTAGAAAAATAGTCCAGAATTTACAAGGATTTCAGCTTCTCTCATCCATAAGTCATGTGCCCCTACATCTTCGCTTGGAACGCATATACCAAACATCCCTCTCTCTTCACTAAGTCAGCTTATTATCTATTATTTAGGAGTCAACTAAGGTATTACCACCTCCTGAAAGACACTGTTGACTTCCTCAGTTTGGGTTCTGTGTCCCTCCCCTGTGCCTATCACTATAAATTCACTAATAATAATTTAGTATTATGATGTATTTGCAGGTCTATTAAGATTATATCATAATAACCACTTTAATCTTAATTCCTAGCAGTGTCAGACACATATAGTAGGCACCCTATATACACGTGTTGAATGATCGTTTTCTCTAGTTAAGTTCAATTTTATTAAGATTTTACTTCCCTTACTGTCATGTAAAAACCCCAATATGTAACAAACAATACCTTTAATTTCCACTTTGTTTTACAAATCACTTCTCTTATAGAAGTAACTCTTCACGTTTTGTCCTAAAGCTTTGTTAAAAATGAAGAATCACAGACCTATACTTAGAACATTTGATTCAGAAAGTCTAGCATGCAGCTCAGAGCTCAGAAATCTATTTTTAACAAGCACCCTATGTAATTGTGAGATGTGTAGTCTAAGCATCATATTTTGAAAAACATTTCCTTAGATTAAATGCTTGAGATAGTTAGGTTAATGACTTATAAAGAATGTTATGAAAGACATATCTGGTATGACTGTTTTAGCATTTTTCATCTCCACCATGGATTTTGTCACAATTAACCATGATTAAGCCAAGTTAAAGTTTGTTTTATAAGAATGATTTCTAAGTATCTCTAAATATAATTGGAGATGTTGATGGCAGTGTCTTGCACAAAAGGAAAATATAGCTATATCCATAATTCAGAACAAAAGTCCAATATGACAGGATTTTGATTTCTTCCACAAATTTATCTAAGAATCAAGAGTGGAAGCCGTTAATTTTCTAATCAGCAAAATATCAGAAATTTTGTTCAATAGCTCATAAACACTTATAACTACTTAATTAAATAAAATAAAGGAGTTTTCATGATTGCAGTTCCATTTTATTATTATGTAGTATGTTAAATACATAAGAAGGTAGAGAGAATGATACCACATACATAGTCTTGTACCTACCACTTAGTTTAAGAAATAAAACATTATAAATACAGTTAAACTCCGGTATACCACTGCCCAATCCATTTTTTCTCCTCATACCCAAAAGTAACCAATATCCTGAATTTGGTAGTTATCGTTCCCATGAATAACTTTCTACTTTTATCAGAAATGCATTTATCCATGTGCAAAGTATGAAATTGTTTATGTTATTTCCTTGCATGCCTGTACTACAATTTATTTTTCCTTTTCATGTTAATGTTGCCATTCTTATTTCAACATAGAATTTTTATACTTTTCAGTTTTAACCTCTTAGCTCCAAGATTCATTCTAATATTCCTAATTTGTGTTGTTTCCTTTTGACAAACTTTAGTGACTCAAATTTGTCCCATTCTCTACTGCCACCATCAAGTTTTCTTAGCGCTTTCTAAATACTAATTTATATAAAGTCATTTTTACAATTAAAATGAGAATTCAAAGTAGACATAGAAATAAGTTTTCTATACTTAAAAGTTGAGATTATTCTAAATCTTGGTTTATGAAAACTTTTGAATATACATGGGATAAAGAGAGCATCTGTTTTGGTATATAAGCAAGGTGACATCAAACTAGAAGGTGGTACACAAGTGTAATCTTACCATGTGATCAGAAGGGAAACCATAAATATCTATTGAATAGTACTAGATTACCACACCAAGGGAAATATGTAAGGCAGCTAGTAGGTTGAATACTTCATACAATTAGTCAAGTTGTGAACTGATGATATGTCAAGTCAGATTCAGGACATAGGCAACAAGATGAATAAGATTTGAGAGCAGACTGAAGAGAAGGCCTATTATGGCTCAAGTTTCTACAGGAATAGACTGACTACCAATGGATGGGTTCTTATTCTCAATATCTATGTGCCCCACCAGCTCCACTCTCCACTCTTTGATTTCTGCCCTGGGAATCTAACAGTTATGGGTTACATCAATAGGTTCCCATGGTCTCTAGCTTCCCCTTGAGTTTAGTGAAATGAGAGTCCTCAAAAGAGACAGGAGAGAGAGGGAGCTCTGTGAGCCCAGCATATTTATTCTGTTAGCATTCTGCCAGTGAGGTCAGTTCAGGTTTCTTGTGTCCATTCAGCTGTCCTGCCCATAAAGGCAGACTCTATGTAAAACACTTAGAGTAGTAACACCAGGACCGGTTGGCTCACAAATTGGAATTATTCCTCTTTGTAAGTTACCATCTTTTATTGCCTTTAGGCCCATATGAAAGTGTGGAGGGCATGCATGGGAGTGAATTATGGTTTCAGCAAGGCAGGTGAAATGTAAGACTCAATGAACCAAATGCACTGACATGGGTATATTCACCCAGGATTCCATAGTTAATATGCCAGCTCCAGATCCGTGGATTAGCTATTAACAATCTGCTAGATTGGATAATTAAATTATGGTTTCAATAACGGACTACAGTTAATGAGGTTAAAATGCTAGTATTTTCCTGGCATACACTGGAGCAATTATTCTCAATAATTAGTCCCTAGACCAGCATCATCAGCCTACCCTGGGAACTTGTTATCATTCTAAATTATTGGAGACTACCCGAAAACTAGTTAATCAGAAACACTGGGAACAGCACCCAGTAATATGTGCTTTAACAAATCCTGAGGTGATTCTGATGTTTGAGAACCACTGCATTAGAGAAAAAAGGCCAAAGACCCAGGAAAATGGAAATACTGGTGATCAATTATGTATAATCTTAACTCTGTAGTGGCTGAACTCTGTAAACCATCGAAGAGTATGACATGTGGTGGATTTGGGTTTCCTAATGTCAATGGAAATAATGGGATCCTGGCGTGATAGAGATGAAGTAGCAGCATTTACCTGTCAAGTTGTGTGAAATTTCTCAAAAGGCCAGAGATTGTAATGATAATCAGAGTGTTTTGACCTAAAACAAACTGTGGCAATGGCCAGCTGATCACAGGGTCCTTAGATTTGTAGGTTGCTATCCTACTAAGTTGCTAGTTGATAATACAGGTGGAAAAATTTTAAATCAATTAGAAGCCTAATTTTAGTCATCGCAGTGTGAATCCATGGCCTCTTCTCCAATTCCTCAGGGTCAGTCAGGTCAAAGACCTTCAACTGAGGGCAGACTGTGAACTTTTGAGGAGGGATCCTGCAACATAGTCATAGACTTATGCCATAAACCTTCCCTCAGTTCTTTTCCAGTGAAACTTGCAGCCATTAATCTGAGTAACTTCTCTGGGGGATGGAAAATATCCTGAGTTTCTGGGGATTAAGAGTTTTTTTCCTGGAATTTGTGTTGATGCCTAGATACTTCAAAATGCCACTGTATTCCACTGGTAAAAAGTAAGGGCTTAGTAAAATCAGAAGATAGATGGAGTCTTGGCTCCATTTTACAATATATTCATTTGAAATGTAGAATCACTCTGTGATTATTTCACTGATTGCAGAGTATATAGTTGGAATAGGTATGTAAAGTAACTTGCAAGATCTCCACAATGGTTCCTTTCCTCATGTGGTAAGGGCTATAATGGTAGAAAATGTGAAGGGAGAGTGCCTTTGAAGATAACAACCCAAAATTTGCAGATTAGTGCTGCCATCAGACTTTAGAGATGCAGAGGAAATTATTCCTATAACATTCCCCTTTATCATGCTTGTTTGGCTGGTGCAAAAGCTAGATGGATCATGGAAAATGACAGTAAATTATTGCAAACAATCAAGATGTGATGCTAACTACAGGCATGGTTTCAATGTGGTGTCTTTACTGAAGCAAATTAACACAGCTCCTGGATTCAAGTATACAACTACTGACCTGTAGAATGTTTTCCCTTAACTTTCCAATCAGTAAGGACTAACAGAAACAGTGTATATTTACATGGCATGGACAATAATATATTGTTTACTGTATCACCTCACGACTGAAAGCTTTCTTGCTCTAGGTCAAAATATAATCCAAAGAGACTTTGATCATCTTGATATACCACAGACTATCACTTTGGCCCATTAGAATGATGACATTGTTAATTGGACCTACTGAGTCAGAAGTGGCAAGCACTGTAGTTGAGTTCTTATGAAGTTTCATTAGCAAAGGATATCTTTTAAAATTTTCAATAACAATTTTTAATTATTTGTTTTTCATTTCATCCAAGACTGATACTTTTTTCTACTTTTATTTTAAGTTCAAGGGTTACATGACATGTGCAGATTTGTTACTTGGGTAAATAGAATAACACTAAGGCTTGGTGTACAAATGATCTCATCACCAAAGTAGTAGGCATAGTACCTGATAAGTAG
>NW_016107469.1:3831646-3846275 GCF_001604975.1 Cebus imitator
CGCACACACACACACACACACACACACACACACACACACACACACACACATACAGACATAGTGCTTAGCAGACCTCTTTGGATTTGGAAGGCAACATATAATATACTTGGAGTGCTGCTCTGACAGTGTATTTGGTGATCTGTAGAGCTTCTAATTTTAAGTGAGTGCTAGAAAAGAATGTGCTTTCCTTCCGTCCCAGGCTGTAGTGCAACATGCTTGACTGTTAAGGCTTTATGAGCCAAAGGTCCTGAAGGTATGCAAAGTTTTGTGGCAGAAAGAGATGTTGTATGCAGCCTCTGACAGCCTCAACTGGGGAAAAATAGCACAGAATTCCTGGATTTAAGAAAAAGATCTTACCATACTTCCATTAGAAAAGCAGCTCCTGGTTTATGAATGGACCCTAGAAGAGATTGTTTTGCTCATTATTAATTGGTCATATCTGATTGAGACAAACATGAATTTGGATGTGTACAGAAACTTTTTGTTATAAAATAGAAGTGGTATATACCTGGCCTAAATACATTTGAAAGGCAACATAAAAACTATAAGCAGATGATCCAGCAATCACACTTCTTGGTATTTAACCAAATTAGTTGAAAACTTATAGCCACACAAAACCTTGCATACAGATGTTTATAGTAGCTTTATTCATAATTATCAAAACTTTGAAACAACAAAAACGTCCTTCATTAGGTTAATAGACAAATAAACTGTGGTACACCCAGACAATGGAATATTATTCTGTGCTCCAAAGAAATGAGCTATCAAGTTGTGGAAAGATGTGAAGGAACCTTAAATGCATATTACTAGATGAAGGAAGCTAACCTAAAAAGGGTACATTACCATATGATTACAAAAATATGATATCTGGTAAAGGCAAGACTGGAAGACAATAAAAAATTCAGTGGCTGTCGGTGGTTACAGATGGGAAAGGGATGTTTAGGTGGAATGCAGGGGATTTTTAGGGCAATGAAACCATATTTTATGATATTATAATGGTGTATGCATGCCATTATACATTTGTCAAACTCAATAGAATTTGTCAAACAATGCCAAGAATGAACCCTAATATAAACTATGGACTTTGGGTGATGATGGTTTGTCAATGAAGAATCTCAACTGTAACAAATGTACCACTCTGGTATGGAATACTGATAGTCGGGGAGGTTGTGTATGTGTGGGAAAAGAAGGTATATGAGAACTCTCTCTACTTTCTGCTTAATTTTTCTGTGAGCCTAAAATTTCTCTAAAAACAGTCTATTAAAATTATGGACAGTTATCTCAGGCGTATATGTTACCTGATTATACTGTTTTACGACCTGCCCTCAACCACACTATTACTCTATGAGGAATTCCTCATGAGTAGTTAACGTGGAAGAGAAAATATGAGCTTGATTTACCAACGGATCTGCATGCTATGCCAATATGACCAAGAAGAAATGGTTGTGAAAATCAGTAGTGAAAGGAAACCCTTCCAGTTAGCAGAATATTTGGCAGTATGTCTTATTTTACACATCAGTGGAAGGAGAGATAGCTTGACATATGGATCTAAATCAATTAATGAGCAAAGGCTGCTAACAGGTTGGTTAGGAATTTGGAAAGATCATAATTGGGAAATCAGTAAAAAGAAGTCATGGGAATGGAGGAAGGTACTTGAATGGACCTCTTATAATGGCTCCTCTTAAAATAGTGTAAACACATTCATAGCCCATGCAAATGTCAACCAGGGGGTAGCCGTATCAGAGGAGGCTCTCAATAATCAGCTGGGCAAGATGCCCTGTTCTTTCGGTGAGTTAACCTTTACGATTACCCTGATGCTTATTCGATGGGTTAACATACGAAGTGTACATGGTGGCAGAGATAAAGTCTATGTGTGGACTCAACAATATAATCTTTCCATTGCCAGAGGTAAAATGAGGAAACTGAGGCAAGTATAAGAAAATGAGAAGCTAATTTATTCAGCTCCTGGGCAACGTTCTGTGGTCCAGGAAGGGGCCAAAGAAGTCACGCCCGGCTGTTCAGGGCGAGGGGTTTTATAGGGAGGCGAACCAATTGATTGGTTATTGAGGAAACAAAGCGAAGGCAATTTCATTGGCTGTTGAGAAACAGGACATGCATGGAGCGGGCTGTCATTGGTAGGCAGGTGGGACTTTGGGTAAGTGTGCCGGCCAGGGGCGTATGGGGCAGACTGCTATTGAGCAGGGTTTGGTGGGGCTTCTTTAAAATTTTTGGTGGGGTTTTTCAACAGCAGGCTGGGGGGTTGAGTGCATGGTTTGGTGCTGAGTATAAGCTTGGGTATGGTATGTAGAGGCGGGTGTGGGGAAGCTATGTGGTGAGGCCAGATAATGAGCTTGGGGTGATGACGTAGTTATCAGGCATGGAGAGGGATGGCTGTGTCCATTCAGCTCCTGGCGAGGCAGCTGCCCTTACAGCTACCACCAGTTCTGACTGCTCAACTTGCTAATAGCAAAGGCCAACGTTGAACTCCTAATACGGTATAATTTTCGATGTGTTAGCATGTGGCAGATTTATTATATTGGGCTCCTTCCCTTATTAAGGAGAAAACTTTGTCCTTGATGACATGGGTCAGCACAATTGTTCTTGGACTTATAGAATGCCTTTATCCATTGCCATGGCATCCCACATGATATTATCTCTAAGCAGAGAACACATTTATAGTAATGAGTTCACACCCACAGAATTAACTGATCTTATATGGCCTACTAAAGATTCATTTGTTATGCCAAATAGAAAAAAAAACCACACATAACCTGCAAGGTTAGGATGCTGTGCTAAAGGATACAATATGTGGCTTAAGCCATGTGGCCAATAAGTGGTGCAATTTCTTTCATAACCAAGAATTAAAGGGTAGGTGGGAGTGGCTCTTACTATTACAGTTCATAATTTCCTTGAACATTTCTTTTTTCTTTTTGCTGTTTTCACAGTCATCTTGGTATGTTTGGAAATCCTAGTGTACAAGGCAAGAATACTTCCACCAGAAAAAAAGAGTCCTGGGTTTGATGAGTAGGAAGCTGAGGCTATCCCCATGGCTTTTTTTGAGCTCCTTATACTACTAAACCAATAGGCGTAGAAGAGAGTCATTGTATTGGACTAGGTAATTGGTTGTAATTTTAGGGGAAAATTGGGTTGTTGCTACAGAATGGCACCAAGAGGATTATGTTTAGAATTCAAGTCCCTTGTTCAATTGTCCTCATCAACTGAAAACTGCAAGAACCCAGTAAAGGCAGGACCACAAAGACTCAGATCCATCAGGAATACAGTTTTGTTACACCTGACTAGGTAAAGAACCCCATCCATTCACGTGCTGGCAGAGGGTAAGGGGAGCTTGGAATGGAGAGGAAAGGTAGCTACGGTAATTGATTTAGCCTCATGAACAGTTACAGAAGAAAAAGATGTAGCACTATGTTTTATGTTCCTTTTCCTCTCACCTTCCTATACCCCACCACTATTTTAATGAATAATGTCAGTGGTGGTTGGTATATGCAGTGTGATCAAACTGACATCACCTTGAGATGATATGAAACTTGTGTGACTCCATGAAACTTCTTGGCAGGAGACATAAAATGTTCACTCAGTTGAAGGATGAGAACGAATGCTGAAGTGCAAAAAGGGTGTGCAGTTCTGGGTATATCTTTCATTTGTCCCTCCAGCTCCACTCTCTATCCTTCTTCAACCTGACCTGTGCCTGAGGAGGCTGACTTGTATAGATGACATCAATGTGATCCCATGACTTCTGATTTCCAATTGGGTTCTGCTAATGGGGAAGCAGGACAAAAGATCAGAAGAAAGAAAGGAAGTTAACTCAGGGTATCTATTTGTTTAAATGAAAGCTCAGGTTGATTGTGACTATGCTCAGCTCAAAGTGACCTTCTATACACAACTCTCTTTCTTAGTTTTCGTCTCTTTGGGCCTAAAAGTAGTGGTAGCTTATTGTTACTAGCCCCAAGATTACGGCACTGGCTCTATGGCTCTCCTATACGCTGCCGACACCTTTGTAACTAGCCCTTTTGTAAATAAACCCTTTTCAAATTATCTGGAGTGTGCCACCTGTTAAATGATTGGATCTCTGATTGATACAATCTTGCAGGGAATGCTCTTCGTACAACCTAGTATCAGTGGCTCGGTAGGTATATGACAGATATTTACCGGCAGTTTTTCAAAGGGTTAATCTATACAGGTGCATATAGGGCTATATATTGGGGATAATCAAATCTTGCCTTACTAATTGATTGCAATGACTTCTTGAATATGACAGATACAGATATATGTGGTATTACAAAAGATCATTGGGCTTATAAAAATCATTTATATAGGATTCTTGATTAGGTTCAGAAATATATGTCCATCAAGCAGGAGCAGTGACTACTTAATGATCATAATATGTCTTTTGTAAAGTCTCCATTTTTTGGTTGATATTTATCTCTATTTTTATCTTATATTTATGTATTGGAACATTATTAAGATCACTTTGAGTCATATTAGCTCATGGATTTCACCACTGGTTTCCCCCTGTTCATTTGTAATAGATGTAACAGGGCCTTAACTGTGATTCTTTACTTCCTATTTTGTTTATTGTACTAGTAAAATATTTATGTCAGTAAAGAGACTATAATAGAGCAAATACGTTCTTGTGTATTATATCCGAAGAGTGTCTAGATAAATTAATCCTGTGAAGGTTTAGATAGGTTTAAATGGGACACATCTTAAAAACAAATTTAGGTAAATTAATTGAATGAAGATGAGAAGGTGGGTGGATGGGTTGAAAATGAGATACTATATAGGTAAAGAAGTAGTTAAGCTATTTGGGGGCAGGAAACAAAAAAAAAGGATTACAGCAACTTCTTTAAAGGGCGACAATCTGTATCTTTGATCTTTGTAAACAGCTTCTGGGAAAAGACATTTCAAAACACTTGAGCTCTTGATTAAATCATTCAGAGTAGTAGCTATTGGAGGGAAAATAAGCATATCCATGCTCTCCCTAAACCAATTTCAACTTGCCAAATTTCTGAACACAAATCATACTCGTGCTAGGTTAATGTTATTTGCATCTAGCATAAAAATTGACCCAATTTCTCTATTAATCCATATTTGAACATTTTTACACCCAAGAAATATAAACTCTCAATAGCCTTCTGTATAATCAGTATTTTAAAATCAGTACAAATTGGATTAATGATGTCAGGCATATTTAAATATGGAAGTTTTTCTTTTCTCCTGGTTCTAGTAGAAATTCTATGGACTACATTATATTTTCTTTCTTTTTATCTTGATATAAATGCTCTTAATACATGCTAAAGAATGGGTGAACATTGACAATATTATGCTGAGTGAAAGAAGTGTCACAAAAGACCATAATTGTGTAATTCAATTTATATGAAATGTCCAGAACAGGGAAATATACGAAGTCAGAAAGTGTGCCAGTAGTTGCTTAAGGCTTAAGAGAATGGGTGGGGTGGGAGTAGGGAAGATAAAAGGTACAAAGTTTCTTTTTGAGATGATTTACATGTTCTAACATTGTGGTTATATGGGATTCTTGGTTAGGTCCAGAAATCTATGTCCATAAAGCAGGAGCACTGACTGCTTAATGGCCATGGTATGTTTTTATAAAGTCTGGTTATGCTTGCATATATTTGTAAATACACTAAAAACCATTCAATTGTATACTTTAAAGAGGTGAATTTTATGGTATATGAATTATATCTCAATTCAGCTGTTGTAAAACATAAGGCAAGGAGCTTACACACAACATCTAGTACACTACATTCATTCAGAGTTTCCCTTCTCCTGTCTTGATCAACTAATTCAATCTAATGAAAATTTGGAGACACCCATCATATGCATAACACCATGTATTATCATTGTTACAGACAAAAGATGAAGCAGCTTCTACCTTTAAAAAAAGTTAAAATGCAGCATAGGAGGTGATGATATAACAATAATCAAATCATCATTATTATGTCATATGTGATCATGATGATAATTGGAAGTGGAGGATGAAAAAAACATTTATTGAGCATTTATTATGTGCCAGGAACATTTAAATACTTTAAATGTTATTTTATCTTATTTTCACAGCAATCCTAGATATAAGTACTGATGTGATCTCCATGCCTGTCCCCTCCAAATCTCATACCAAAAAGTGATTCCCAATATTGGAGGTAGGGCCTAATGGGAGATGATTGGATCATGGGGGTGGATCCTTTATGAATGGTTTAATAGGATCTCCTAGGTGACAAGTGAGTTCTCACTCAGTTCACAAGAGATCTGGTTGTTTAGAAGTCTGGGACCTCTCCCCCTGCCCTTGCTGCTTGCCTCACCATGAAAGGTGCCTACTCCCGTTTTACCTTCAACCATGAGTGTAGGGCTTCCTGAGGCCTTCACCAGAAGCTGAGCAGATGTTGGTGCCATGTTGTTCAGCCTGTACAACTGTGAGCCAATTAAACCTCTTTTCTTTACAAATTACCCAGCCTCATGTATTTCTTTATAGCAACACAAATATGATTTAATACAGACATCATTTTCTCTGATTTTGTACATGAAGAAATTGTGTCATAGAGAGGTAGTGAAATAACTTATTTTGGGTCACATGTCAAAAAATGGCAGAATGAAAATTTCAGCCTAGAGCTGAGCTGAGAGCTAAGGCTCACAACACATAGAGACCATAAGTCTGCAAATACATAATATAAAGCAAATTAAAGCTTTATAAGTGGCATGAAGAGTCAAGAAAAAGTGCTAGAGCCATATGATGAAAAAACACGCCTTGTTTGCAGCTCAGGCAGGAATGAGAAAGTCTCAAAGTTAAATTACATAGGTGATTTTGAAGGTTGTCTGTAATTTTCATGAGGCATGATGTAGTTACAACCCTACATCTCAGACTATGTCCCTTTTTGTAAAATAAATATGGCCAAAAAGAAGTAACTACAGAAATGTCACAACATCAAATGAAATTTTTCTTCAAAATAAATGTATAATTATCAAGAGAGTTGTCAAAAGGTAAAAAACAAGAACCCAAAATTTTATTGTTTCCTTATCTCCAATCTAAACCTTCACCTGAAGCCTGAGACGTTTCAAATTCCTTTTGTGCTCAGAATTAAATTGTGAATCTAGAGTGTATCGATTTTTCCCATCTCTCATCTTTCTTATTTACTTTCTCACTGCTGCCCTTTCCATAGCTGAAGCGAATTTAATGTTATACCTAAAGCTATACTCCGTACTAATCAGGTAAGGCAGATCACTAATAAGAACTTTAGTGCTTTTCACATAGGGAAAACACTATGTTGCTTCTAATTTAGAAGCTACACATTAAATATTCAACTAAATCTATTTAGTCTATTGTCCTCCATATTTCTCTACCATAACTTTTATAATTAATATAAAAAATAGCATTCCTCTTCTTCATCAAGTCCTCATGAGTACTTTAAAAATTTCTTTCTCAAACACTTTACTGGAACTTTTTTCTACAATCAACAGAATAATGTAGTTTTATTTCCTAGGCAGCATTTCTGATAAGCATGAAATATGGTAGACCACTCTCTCAATCATTACATAAAAACTGATGCAAATAAATGAGTATTTCCTTTTACTATGGCATAATTATCACTTCTGAGTCAATGGGTAGACTACAGAAGAATGTGATACAAGAAGGTGAGTCATTTTATGTAAATGATGAAATAGATATACTAGAGTTTTGTGTTATTGGTCAGATTAGGTTAGATGATTACGCAGTAATAAAAAGACCCCAAATCTCAGTGGCTTAACATATAACAGTTTATTTCTTACTTTAAAAATTTTACTGCAAGTCCATCAGCACTCCAGTCCGGTCCTTCTAGATTGTCACTTATGGACCCAGGTTACAACCATCTTGTAAGTATCCCATTTGGAACAACTTGCTTTCACGTCACCATCACAGGCAAAAGAAAACTGGAGGGTCATGCAGAAATTTTTACAGCTCCAACATGGAAATGCAAAATCACTTCTGTTTACAATCCCTCTGCTTGAAGTAGTCAAATGACATTGCCTAACTACAAGAGGTTTGGAAGTGAATGGGAGCAGATAGATATATGATGAGCTGTAAATACTTTTGCCATATTCTACAAACAATATAAGCTTATGAAAGCATTTTAATGAACATTTCGAAAAACTCTATATGGATACAAAATATCCCATAAATGTAATAGTTTTTTATCAGCATAAACATATATTTTTAGGAAAAATCTAAAGTTATGAAGCTCCAAGGTGATCTAACATGGCATCACTATAATATTCCAAGAACCTTAATGAGAGATTCCAGTATTTCCAATGCAAAAAATTTGGCAAGACAACATGTTATTTATCTAGCAGATGTTTTTTATCTTTATAATTTTCCTTGTGATTGAAGGTAGCTGAGATAAAATCTGCTATTTAAAAACAATAGCTATTTAGCCTTTCATCATGCCAAAATACTTTGTACCTATGACATTGCAATTAGCACATCCTTCATCACAGGTGGTTTTTGAGACATAAATTTATAATTTATGTTACTCTGATATATAAAAATGTAACATAAAAATATTTTTTCACTTATTTTTACATTAGTGGTAAAAGTGAATCAGCAACAGATACAAGGCACCAAATTGTAGTAAAATATGGACACAGGAAGATCAATGATGTCACTATCACCTAAATTTAACTCCTATAATATTTCAATATTAATGCTTAAGACAAAAATCTTTTCAACAGCAATCTTACTAAGATTTTGGCAGTAGTTTTATGTAACACATGGCGTACTAAAGTTCTGGCACTTAACTTGCGTACAGTAACCAGCTTCAATATGAAGGCATTACATATGTTTTTAAAAAAACTTTTCACATGCTAAATATTTTGGCAAGGGTGCAATTAAACACAGTAATGAAATTAATATAGCAAGATTAAGAAACAACAAACTTGAAACTTATAACCTAAGCATGAATCGTATCTTATAAAAGGATCACCAATTATATAGAATATGGCCAGATAACTAAAACTTAATAGTATAAAACATGCAAAAACAATTGCAGAATATTTCCTAATCAAAAACCATCAGGGTCTGTTTAAAATGATTCCCATACAAAATGGGTATAAAGTTACTTCAAATCATGTAATATTGTAATACTAAATATTATTCAATACTGTATAATGAACAGTGCTGAAGAAGAGGTAAATTTCAAAGATATGGGGGCTTACTTATGCTGTAAACTTCAGTCCTTCTTGTTCACTTGAAGCAGCGTACAACATCCCAGAATTTCACTAAGTAAGAAACAGATGGCTGCTGCTCTGGCAAAAATAGGATGTGTAAGAGTCAAAGGCACACTATTCAGCTAGCCACAGTGATTAGCAAACACTTGCCCTTCCCACCCCCACATGCTCTTCCCCATGTAAACAAAGATTCATTAAAGAGAAAAGTAAAATGAACTAAACTTATCTACAAAAGCAAGGAATTGACACATCAATGTTAAGTCCTTGCATCAAAAACACCAACTACCATTATCTGGAAATTTCTGATTATATTTCAAAGATGTATTCAAATAAGATACATTTAAACCTTAAATACACTTATTTTTTGTCAAAGTTGTTCATTATCTAACACGTTTTACTTTAATTGCAAACATTTTATTCACTGGTATGACAACAGAATTTTAGCTCCCAGAGGAATTAACCACTGGAAGGAAGGACAAGCAAACAAACAAAAACGTATATTTAAGTTGCCGGCAGCCATTATGCCCCTTTCTGGCACAGTGGGATTTGACTGGCAACTCAAAGTCCAGAGATAATTCTACTAACACAGGGAAACTCGGTAAACTCATTCTTGCTTTTTTTTTTTTTTTTTTTTTTTTTTTTTTTTTTTTTTTTTTTTTACCAGACTTCTTTTTCTTCTTCTTACTGTGTTTCTTGTGCTGTTTCTTCTTCTTCTTCTTGACCTTTTCCTTTGCTTGTTCTCGCTCTTCACACCTTCTCTTCTTTTTAGCTTGCACATCCTCTTCATAATCTGATTCAGATGAGGACTCAGATGATAAATCATCATCAGGATAACTTTTCTTTCTTTTTTTGCTGAGACTTCTCACATCCTTTTCTTTCTCTGTTTCTTCCTTTGACTTCTTTTTCTTTTTTACAGACTCCTTGCTTTCTGATTCTGATTCATATGTAGAGCTTTGTGATGATTTGTATGAACGGTTCTTCTTTTTCTTTCTCTTTTTTCCTTGTTTCTTCTCCTCATCCTCAGAATCTGAAGAACTGCTTGAAGAATCAGAGCTTGAAGAAGGAGATGAAGACCGACAAGATTTCTTCTTTTTCTTTCTCTTTCTTTCTTTTTTTTTAGAGGAGCTCTCATTTCCACTTAATAATTTCTGTCTGCTTTTTTCAAGTTCTTTCTTCCAATTTTCATTCATTTTTTCTTCAAATTCAGCTAATGCTTTTGAGCCTCTTTTTTTATTTTCTAATTGTTTCTTTACTTCTTCCCAGGTGGGCCTTGGTCGATTCAGATAATCTTGGATTGTTGGGCCCACAGATTGAGTTGGGCCTCTCCATCTGGCCATTGCTATAGGATTCATATAGGCTACCCGATTATCCCGCTTGCCCATGGTGCCTGATGTTTCCCAGGGCAGACTCTCAGTTGCCAAGGAGAACAAAGATAGATACTCTCCTTAAATTCTTTATCTACTGAAATGCCAAGCAAGGTCCATTCTGTAAGAGGAAGCAGATGGAATGATTACAATTCACCTTTAATATAAAGACAAAATAAACATATAAGCTTAATTATTCACTGCCTATCACATAGTAGAGTAGACATTTCCAAAATCTTATATCATGGGTACAAACAATATGCACATTTAAAAATTTTACATATTAAAGACACTGTGGTATAAGCATAATATAAACTAAAAGTGTCTTATATACCTCATGTAAGATTCTGACAGATATCTAAAATATTTAATAGCCATTTCCTTTTACATTCTATGATGCTTACCTTTTTTCCTTTCTTTCATTCCTGCTTTATATAGTATATAGAGATAAATTTATATAGCTAAAATCTGTACTAGACAGACCTTCACCAACTCAGGGAAGTGCAATACAACCCACTCTACTCCTTTTGACAGAAGCCCAGGAGTCATACCTGAAAACTTCTTCTCCCTCAACTGTCAAATCCAATACTTTACTAAATCCTGATACTTAAACCTCCCCAATAGGAATCATATCCATTCATTTGTCTCCAAATAGGCTGTCATCAATGTAGTTCAGGCCACTATCATCTCTTACTTGGACTATTAATCTCTACTCCCTATTAAGTGTTTATTTTCTGTCAAGGACTGCTTAGTATTTGCAATGCATTATCTCATTCAATCTCAAGGCCAAACCTATGAAGTTGATCCTATCATTATCCCTATCTCACAGATGGATAAACTGAAGCTTAGAGAATTCGAGTAAAACTCAAAATTTGAACATGAAGTAACAGGGCTAATAAATGGCATAACCAGGATTTAAACAAAGGGAGCCTGATTCCAAACTCTGAAAATATAAGGCAATACCAAATTGTCTCCTTACATCAACCTCTTAAAAGGTAGCCTTTTCCCACCCTTACTCCCTTTTACTGTAGTCCCCACTGTAAGCAGAGGGATCTTAACGAACTCCAGTGGCTTTTCATTTTAAATAAATCAAATCCAATCTCCTATAAGGTCCTATATGATCTGCCCTACTTACTTCTCTCTCTTATTTTGTCTTGTTTCACTCACTCCTTTTCTCAATTTTTTTTCATTTGGTTACTGGAACATGGTGAATTATAGGCTTAGCCAGTATGGCCAATTCCATCTTATCCTTCAGGTTTCAGTTTAAATGTCAATTCCTCAGAAAGTCAACTATTAGATTAAACTATGTAAAACTATTTTTGTGGGACACAAACAGTTTAAATATCAACAACTTTGTATGGTTCAAACTTATACTAAAGTAGTTTGCCTCTCTGCCTAC
Source organism: Cebus imitator (assembly GCF_001604975.1). Taxonomy (NCBI): domain Eukaryota; kingdom Metazoa; phylum Chordata; class Mammalia; order Primates; family Cebidae; genus Cebus; species Cebus imitator. Next base: position 3,843,644 of record NW_016107469.1, read on the forward strand.
CCTTCATCCTCATTTTTCTGTATGATAGTTCACTGTTTCTTTTATTCATAGCATTTATGAAATTGGTGATTATTTCATTTGTGATTATTTCATTATACATGTGTATCCACTGCTAAATGTAAGACCATGAAGAGTAAAGGTCATGTGTGGCCTATCTCATTCACCATGGTGTTCCCATTACATGACATAGAATCTGACCCATATCAATCACTCAGTAAATATTTTCTCAATAATAAACAAACAAATAAGTGCACGGATGGATAGATGGGTAACTCTGGGAGAGAAGAGGATTCAGAGGGAGCATCCTGGAGGTGGTGATGTCTATACGATTTTAAATAATGAACAGTCATTTACCCAGAATATGAGGATATTAAGGACAATTTTGGTAGAGGAAACATAAGAAAAGAGCACCACCAGGTATTTATTGTTGATGAAACCTAAAGATCAAGAGGGCAAGGGGAAGGAGGTAAGTTTGAAGAGATAAAAAGAAGCCTAAATATGGAAGCCCTCTTTGGTCATTTGAAAATCTTGGATTTTTGTTCTATAGTTGATAGGGAGCCAATAAAGACTTTTATATAGAAGAGAAAAACAATCAGACATATCATAGATTTTTCTACCAGTCTCCATCTTAACCCTGATCCTTTAAGTCAACCTAACATACCTACCCATCATAAGCTCAATGCTATAGACATTTCAGTGACCCTTGGTAACAGTTTCCAACATCTTACTTCCTGTGTTCTTGATCTTACTCTCCTTTCTCTTTAGTTATGTGCAAATCCTTGGTGTTTCTGTAATTTTCATTCTTACTCTTACTCTAATCACCTCTCAAATATCATCATGTCTCTGATTTGACCAACCGAAACTCTTAAATACTTTAGTTCATATTCAACTTGCAGCTTCTTTCTGTTACTTGACACTCACAATAGAATGATCCATTCTAATTTCAGTCCCTTGAGACCTAGCCCTGACATCAGCTAGAAAGATAGGCAAAGGCCAGTTCACAAAGGCTTTGGGTGGTATGGTAGGGAGATTGGAATCTCCCCTGTGGGATTTACAGTAAAGCTAATGGGGGAACACTATTTTAAGTAGAAAAATGATATGGTCACATTTGAGTGTTTAAGGACAATTATTTACAGAGTAAAAGATGGATTAAAGTCAGGTTAAGACAGAAGGTGATGAGACCACTCAAGCATTCATGTAAACAAGAAATGAAAGAGTCTGAACTCAAACAGTCACACTGTGAATGAAAAGAGTGAAACTATATGAGACACGTTGAGAAGATTCTATTTAAATTAGTGATAAATTGGAAGGGTGAAAAAGATACACAAATCTGGCATAAGCCTCCAGCTTGACACATTAGACTAAAGGCAACAACGACTAGGTAATAGAGAAAATGGCACAGGCTTTGAGAAAAGGTTCTAGTTTCTACTTTGGAATGATAAAGTTTGAAGCGCCTATGAGATTTCTGGATAATTATGCAAGTAAGAAAGAGGATGTATGGATACTGGCGGTTTGGAAAGCGATCTGAGTCAGAGATACTGAACTGGCAGTCACTGAATGATAGCCAGAGTCATGAGAGAAAACTAAATTACTTTGCAAGGAAATTTCAAATGATAAAAAGTCTGAGCACTGGATTCAACTGAACACCAACATGCAAGGGGTTGGCATTTAACGAAAAATCTATAAAGTATGCTTTAAGAAATTAGCCAGAGTGGTAAGAGCTGGACCAGTATCAGAAAAGAAAGAGTCACAGAAACACAGGGAGAATAAAGTTTCAAGGAAAGCATAAGAATTCTTATGACTCTGTAACGTTTAAAATTTCTACGTAAAGCAGGTATTATCCTTACCTTTGAAAAATTCATAAAAATAGAAAAGATGTTATAGACAACAATATTAAATCCAGCAGATCAGTGAAATTAAAATAAGATCTGAAAATGTTCACTATGCGTAGCTATTAAGAAGTCATTAGTAACCTTTGCTAATGGAATCTGAACTAAGTGGTGAGGGCAGAAGTCAGGTGACAGTGGGTTAAAAGACTGAATAGAAGGTGAGAATGTAGAGACCTAGAGTATATAGATACAGTCAATATGGAACATAAAGAGACAGGAAGGCAACCATAAGATGCAGAGTTAAAATTGTTTTATGTAATCACAGCATTTTGGGAGGCTGAGGTGGGCAGATCACGTGGTCAGGAGATCCAGACCATCATGGCTAACACGGTGAAACCCCATCTCTACTGAAAATGCAATTAGCCATGCATGGTGGTACATGCCTGTAGTCCCAGCAACTCGGGAGGCTGAGGCAGGAGATCAGGCCACTGAACTCCAGCCTGGGCAACAGAGTGAGACTCTGTCTCAAAAAAAACAAAAAAACAAAAAACAAAAAACATAGGTAAGAGAGGGAATAACTAATGTGGCAAGATCACAGAGAAAACAGAAAGGAATAACATTAAAATCACAGGTAGAAAGAATCTCTCTTCTCCCAAGAGCAGAGGATAAGAATAGAGAATGGATATCGATGCATGGATGCAGGATTTTTTGGAGGATGGCAGGAGGTAAAAGAGAGAAAGATGGAGAATTTCTCACATAATAGTCTTCATTTTCACTCAGTGGTAAGTGCCAAGGTTGTCTGC
>NW_016107469.1:3846460-3848477 GCF_001604975.1 Cebus imitator
AACAGCAGAGAATGTGAGATTGTGTTGACACCATGTAAGTGCTGCTGGAGTTCATTTGAACTGAAGAATCTGTGTGATCCTTTCCTAGAAGATAAATCAGACTGAGAAAAGAGAAAAAGTAACACCAACAAAATCTCTTGCTCAAATACTCTGTTTTGAAAGCACTGTGGCTAACCTTCTCTGTTTCTATTACAGAACAAGGAGTAACTTGATTTTATGTACATCTACATATTTGCATGAAATATGCTAAAATCCTGTAACGGTTAGATATAAATTGTGAAAATCATGCTAGTAAGCTGGATATTATAATAATATTTGTTCATTGATTCTTACAATTCGTTTTTGAAAATCTATTATGTGCCAGATACTATGCAGTGGATATTATGGTTTGGTAAAGGGAATAGTTATTACACAAATATAAAACAAATGATAATTATATAATCATAATCATGATTGGAGAGATAAAGGAAAAGTACAGGATGTTACGAAAGGAACAGATACCTAATTCAGAAGCGAAGGTTAAGTCTGAGCTACTGACACATCATCTGAAACCTGTGGCATAAACAAGAGTTAGCCAGAAACAGTTAAACAGGATGGGAGTAATAAAAGATTGAATTTCCCAAGCAGAAGCAATATCAAATGAGATGGTAACGCCTCGAGGTACAAAGGAAAAGCTGAATACAGTGTAAAATAGTCATATTACTTCTATATACTAGTAATCATCTTAATTTCTCCTTTTTGAAAGTGATTATACCATCTGATATTAAACATACTCAGTTAAATATCAACATAAATGTAAGGTCACTGAAAATATATCTTAATGTTTCCCAGTGTAGTTTCTACCATAAATATCACTAAAACTAGTTATTTTAAAGATCATCTCTAAATCATTTAAAGGTTACAAATGATTCCAATAAATTTTCAGTGAGATGTATAATTGTAGATAAATTTTCATAGATACATAAATTTGAGTTGAAATATCTTTTTGAAAGGAGCTGGCAATTCCTCTAAACCTTAATCTGAAGCATTCAACTCTTCTGCAAATATCTGGGCATTTGGATGAGGCTCCTATTTAACAAAACCTTAATGTTATTTGTTCACATTAGCTCATGTAACTTACTATGCTGCTGAAACAAGTGTATCTTAGAAAGCTTCTTAAAGGATTTAAGACAGGAATGGGTCTGTTAAATTATAAAATGGCAATTATCTGTACATGTAACAATATCTTTAATTATAACAATATGCTTAGCCATTTTACATTGGATGATAATATAGAAAATAACAACAGTGCAATCTAAGTCACAAACCAAATAAGAAATAAAGAGGGTTTATTGAAAAATTTAATCATATATTAAATCATATATTAAAATCATAAATTAAATTAATCATTTAATTTCTAGGAAATACATAGCTTTAGCAAGGGTGTGTAATACAATATCCTTTTTCCTAAATAAAAGCCAAGCATGAACACATCCTATTCTAGTTGTTAACATGACTGTTCTGAAGCAGAAATTATCACTCTTACCCTGACTGGAATCAACATGGTAGAAAACTGCATTGTGGAAACAATTCTTCTCATGTATATTCCCTCCAGCAGAGTTCTGTCATGGAGGATTTGTCATTCTAAGGAAAATGTGAGAATTTAAAATATCTCTTCCTCTTTCTTCCCTCTACAGAATTGTCAAGTGACAAATGGTCAGTCTCTGCCATCTTAAGGATAATATGTGAAAGCTTACAGAAGCAACAAAATATTGTAGATGCAAGTGCTAAGATAGGAAAGAATGATGTCAGAGGGTAGAAGCTCCAAGGATAAATGCTTGTTAAATGTTTGTTTTTAAAAAATGAACACTTCGAGGACCCAACATGGCCGTTTAGGAACAGCTCAGGATTGCAGCTCCCAGTGAAAGCGCAGAGGGTGAGTGGACGCCGCGTTTTTATTGCCCACAGACTAGGAAACTCCCGGGCAGAGGTGCTCCACGGTCGCCAGCGCGGCTGTTTCGGCCAGCGCGGCTGTGCC
>NW_016107469.1:3854612-3918799 GCF_001604975.1 Cebus imitator
TGGGGAGGAAGGCAGCAAATCACACTGCCACGTGTGTTCCTATGCAACAATTTTGCATGTTCTTCACATGTACCCCCAAACCTAAAATGCAATAAAATAAATGGGGAAAAAAAAAATGAACACTTCACCCTCTCATTGGCCTTACTATAGTACGACACTTTGAATTTTAAATTCAGAAAAACAAATCATCACATTGTTTAGCTTTTATGGCAATCAAGTGATATGTATTCTTTAAACAAACTTTGTATTTAAAATAGTTTTAGATTCACAGAAAATTTACAAATATTGAACAGAGGATTCCTGTATCCCCTGCATCTAGTTTCTCTTACTGTTAATATCTTACATTGATATGGAACATTTGCCAAAACTAGTGAACCAATACTGATACATTATTATTAATTAAAGTCCATTCTTTATTCAAAGTTCCTCAGTTTTTGGCTAAGTCCTTTTACTGTCCCAAGAACCCATCTATGATACCACATTACAATTAGGCATCATGTCTTCTAGACTCCTCTGAACCGTGGCAGTTCATCAGAATTTGTTTCTGATGACCATCACTATCTTGAGGAGTAATCATCAGATATTTTTTAGAGTGTTTATTTTATTTTTTAGTCAGGGTCTCACTCTGTTGCCCAGCCTGGTGTGCAGTGGCAACATATCGGCTCATTCCAACCTCTGCCTGCTGGGCTCAAGCGATTCTCTTGCCTCAGCCTCCTGAGTAGCTGAGACTAAAGGCACGTGCAACCACATCTGGCTGATTTTTATAATTTTTCATAGAGACAGGGTTTCGCCATATCACCCAGGCTGATCGTGAACTCCTGGACTGAAGTGACCCACCTGCCTTGGCCTTCCAAAGTGCTGGGATTACAGGTGTGAACCACAGTGCTTGGTCTAGAATGCTTTTCAATTTGGGTTTGTCTAATGTTTTTATCATAGCTATACTTAGATTGTAAGGTTTTGGGAGAAATAACACAAAGGCAAACTATCATTCTCATCACATCATATTAAAGGTATGTACCACTAAGTTATCATTAAGGTTGCTAACCTTGATCACCTGACTGAAGTAGTATTTATCAGTTTTCTCCACTCTAAGATTATTCTCCTGCCATTTCCATACTGTACTCTTTGGGGAAAAAAAGTCACTATGTGCATCCCACACTTAAATAGGAAATTACATTCCAACATCTTGATGGAGTATGCCTACATAAATTTTCTGGAATTCATTTGCACGGGAGATTTTTCCATTTATCCCTATTTATTAAGCCATTTATTTATACCAGTATGGATTCATGAGTATTAAGTTTATACTTTGGGTAATATTATAACACAATTTTATTTTGCTGCTTAAAATTTTATTTTGTTGCTTTCAGCTTTGGCCACTGAAAGCTCTTTTAGTTAGCTCCTGTGTCCCTCTGATGTTAACTCCCTCATTTTGTTTCTTAAGTACTCCCTTACTTGCTGGTTCTTACAAGGTGCTCCAGTATCATTTTGTATATCCCTGCATTAGCCCTAGAATCAGCCATTTCTACAGAGCTCCGGTTCCTTTTACTGTAGAATGCTATTTATTAGAAAACAAGACCTTCGCATTGGGTGTGCTCATTGCTATTGGGATATTATTTCTTCTAGGCCTTCTCGGCAGACAGAGTTACAAAATATATAAAATGCTTTTAATTTATTCAATCACACATTAAGTTTAAGTAATTTGCACCAGACAGGAATTATTTAGAGATGATACATAAAACACCGTGTTCACTATAATGTGACATCTAGGTGATATGACTGAGTCATCACCGACAAAGTACATTTATTTCTCAAGTAATAAGAATGGATCTGTCCTTAATATACTTCTGAAATTCTTTGAAAGACTAAGAGTATAGTCTAAAAAACAGTGTAAAGGCCTTCAGAGGAACTAAATTCACAAGTTTTGTCCCTTTAGCACTTTACCCTAGCCAAGCAGCCATGAACTAAAAAACAACAGTGTCTATAGTTCCAGTGTCAATGCTTTAGGAAATCCTCTGTAGAAAACCATTATATACATAAATATCAAATTCAACTAAGCATTTTCCAAGAAGGTACTTGTTTTGACAATGCATTTGATATGTTTTGGATAGTCACTCACGACTTTCTTGATTGTTTCTTGACAACAGATTTTGCTTTAGAGCACTGTGTTCAGATGTGGTGGGACATGACTTTACATAAAATAATCAAAATGGCCTAGAATCCTAAAACTTCCAGCCCCTCTATTCCACAGGTCACCTGACATGAACCAAATCTAACTGAATACTGGCTTCTTTCCATCTGTGTGATATGACTACTCATATAAAAATACACCCTGAACAAATAAGGTTTGCCCCATGTTCTATGCCCATTGTACTAGTTCCTGCTTAATAAATGTCTTTTAAGTTTTGTCGAAATCCTTGACAAGGTTCCTCAAACTACAAATGTTATTAAGCCAGTGTTGTTCAGCACTGAACACCTAAAATCAATTTTATTCACATTTGACCAGTATGCAATTGAAAAATTATTTCAAACTTTCAGAGTGAGATCAAACTGGACTTTCTATTTATTTCTTATAATTTCATTTACATTTTAGTTTTAAAGTAAAGCAATATGCTTTATAGTAGAGGACCATAATATGCCCCTTGAGGCAATGCACTGTGCATACAAACTGATTTGCAGTCTAAAATATGTCAACATTTCCCTAGCATCTAGTTGTGCCAAGATACACTTGTCATCTCATCTAACAACTTATCAAAGATAGGGCCTTAAGCATAGGAAGCAAAATACCAAGGGAGTTCTTTACTATTTTTCCCAGTGAACATAATTCAAAACATATCTATTTGTGCATGGCTTTAAATAGCATTAGTTGTTTTTACATGTATCACTGCCTTCTGCAAACTGCCACCCCCACATAAATTTTTAATGTATTTCTGAAAACAGAACAGAGAATTTAATGCAAATATACTGGCTGAGAAACAGCCAAAAGTACTACAGTTATTTATTGAAGATAGATACACGTGTATGAGTTTTAGATTTTCTCATATTAGAAATGACTATATATGCACATGTCCTTAAAATCCAAAGGCCAGAGCATATTTGTTAACATAACTAAATTATAGCTGGCTACTGAAAATAATAGCATGGAATGGTCAGAAGCATCAAAAACTGTGCAAATTTATTTTGTCATTATCATACTGGAATCAAAAAGGACTATATTTATATAACTGGCATAATTTGAAAACCATGTGGAGGGATCACTCAGTATTCATCCTTAGAGGGAGAAAAAGCAGTTTTTCTTTTCCAGGAAGATCACTAAGGAAGATTTGGCTGGATGAAAGGAGATAAAGCATCTTAGGAAAATTCACTAGGCAGTCTATATTAATTTCACTGATGCAGCAAATGATCATTAAAGTTGAAGGCCCAGCTCTCCCATTTACTTGCTGAGTGCTCTCAGAAAAACCATATTACCTCACTGTCTCAGTTCTTATATCTGTAAACAGAGCTGATATATGATTATTCTCTTTTAAAACACCATCCCCTATCCCCAAGTTCAAATGAAATACTCTTTGGGAACCATTTGAAAATTGTAAAGGTTTATATAACTATAAAGAGTTGATATGCCTATGACTATTATAATCAGTATATAATAATTAATATAAATATGCAATACTTAACATGAATAGGTACTGTTCCAAGTGATTTGTATGAATTACATCATTTAATTATCAAAAACTCCATGAAGTAGGTACAATTATCTTCCCTGTTTGACAGATAAGGAAACTGAATCTCAGAAAGGTTAGGTAATCTGTTCAAGGTCTTATAACTAGTAAATGCTAAAGTCAAGATTGGACCCTTAGAAGCCTGATCTATAGTCTGTACTATTAAATAATGTTATAGTAGGAAAAGTGGTTGTGAATTCTAGCTGAGAACTATGATGAAAATGCAATGGTTATCTGCAACTGTATAACTACACTTCATGTTGAGAAGGTGACAGGCCAAATGCTTCTTTGAAAGGGCAGAAGAAAGCCTAATGTTAACAGAATTTTAAAGGGTTGATAAGATCAGTTTCTATAAACTGGGACAAATTAAAGAAAATATTCTGCGAATTTGTCAAATCAATCTAAAATTTTCAGATATATAAAGCATAACCCTGTTATGGGCTAAGGGTAGAGATGAGAGCCTAGTTAAAACTAGTCAGTGTTTTTTCTGCACTGCCATGTGGCTGTATACAACTAATTTTTACAATAATGAAGGTAACCTGGGAAAGTGGCAATATACAGAAAACTCAATAACACCATTTAAGTTATCTTCAACTTCTTTCCTTACTGAACCTGATTATTAGAGCTGTTAAAATTGATTGATTAAAGTTTTCCCTTCTCTCTTCATACCTGCAAATATGGGAATGCTTAAGGAACATTGTTATCTATAATCAGTCACAAGGAAATGGAACGTATTCAAATCAGCCTGTATTAAGTTATAAATTCTACTTAAGTTTCTTCCTTTTATCCTCCAGATTATCTAATAGTATTTGTGTTCCTTTGCATGATAGTATATGTTTCTGTGATTTATATGTGTAGATGATCATTTGTAATTTCCTTTTCCCTCACTGGATTCCAGATCTCTAAAGATCTAAAAGGTAAAGGCTCTTGCGTTGCCAAGACTACCACGCTGTATCCATGGCTTTGGCAGGCATTCTGAAGCAACGGAATTTGCTAACTTGATACTTAACACCATGCCACATATTCCAAGCTTATCTGTTATTTTTACTTATTTACAATATCATTGCCCACAGCAGTTGTCTTGTAGTCATTAGAAATATAGGAGGATTCCATACCGGGAAGTTGGTTATTTTCACCCAGATATCTCTGAATCTTTTTCATTCTTTAACTGATACTGAATTAATCTGCTCATATAATTACCTGAATCTGGAATCTGAAGATTCCAGTGCATTTGCTTGTGTTTCTCCAAACTCTATAGATAACATTTTCCTCTGTGTTAGGGAGAAGCTAATTCTAGCCTTAAATGCCTCAACAGCCCTGAATATAAACATAGAGATTACTTATATAACTCCCCTAAGTTTTCTGATAAGCAGCACTATCAAAATCTTGCAATTTATTTGGTGTAGCCAGTTTCAAAATGTTTCAGCATTAAATTCCTCATCATGGAAATAAATTTGATTTATTAAAAACTAGAGAAACCCTGCCAGATATAGGTGATGGGGAGGAAGGCAGCAAACCACATTGCCATGTATGTACCTATGCAACAATCCTACATGTTCTTCACATGTACTCCAAAACCTCAAACGCAATAAAATATTTTAAAAAAATTAGAGAAATCCTTAAAGTGTTGATGACATACTAAAATGAAAGCAAACTTGATTTTCATCAGTCTGAATTACTGGCTTAGAAAGTAAATCATTGTTCTGTAACTTTATTTCAATCATAATACAATTTAAAATAGAAAAAATGTCATAAGCTGAGGTTGAAACTGGATGGCAAAAATATACAATCTGAACGTAGGTAATTCATTCATTCACTCAACAAGTTTTTATTGAGATACTACTGTGAACCAGACACTAGTATTAGAGAAGGCTTTATGGGGCTTACATGTTAGGGGAGGGAAATAATTAGCAAATCTGGGTTTTATTCCAAATATATCAGAAGGAGTCTAACAAGGATGTTAATAGAACATATTGGGGGATGACAATTGGTGGAGGGATAGAGAAAAAACGTAAATGACATAATGAGGAAACAACCAGATAAATCTGAAATGTGGAATATTACATAAAACAAACAGCTGATTTCTTCTAAAAATCGATTTCATGGAAAAAAAAGAAAAAATATTTTAGGAAAAATATTTAAAGAGACATAACCTTGATTTAATCCCAGTTGAATTGAAAAGCATGTGTAAGAGATTTCTTTCTAGAATAATAAAATGTTCTCAAATTAGATTAAGATGATGGCTATACAACTTTTGTAAATTTGTAGTAAATCATCAAACTGTGCACTTAAAACAATTCTCATTTTATAAAAACTCCAATAAAATGGCTAAAAACTGAGAGAAGGGATCTAAGATATCTCATACTGCTTAGGCATTAGATGATAGGAAAATAAGCAGTTTAAATATCGTAATATTGAGATTACACAGAATGCCTTATTTTTAGGCAATATATGCTGCAATATGTTCATATGAAGCATCATGAGGTCTGTAACCTACTTTCAAATGATGCAGCAAAACAGAGAAAGCAAATAGAACAAAATGATAAAAGTTCTTGACTCTAGATTGTGGGTATTTAGGTGTTAGTCTTCAGGTTTTTCAAGTGCTTGTGAATTTCATAAGAAAAAGTTGGAAAATATATTATTTTTAAGAGATTAAAAGAAAGTCGCTGGAGGATATTAAGTAGGGAATGACAATCTGTTGTTATTGGCCATATTAACAAAAAATTTGGGCCTGCTTACTATATGATTTGATCAGATAGACAGAAATATCTCAATGCTATGAATATTGAATAAATTTAGTATAGTGAAAAAATAATTAATAATGAAGCTACAGATAGACTTGGACTAATGTCATGTCTGCAGCAGTATGAATAGTGGTAATGCAATTCACCTTTCCTTTCTGCCTTCTAGCTGTCCCATTTTTTCCTTTCAGTTTTGGCTAGTTTACTTTTTTTATGCCCAGCTCATGAAATCAAGAATCCCTAAAGTACATGGCATAATAACTAAAGACCTTAACTAAATCTATGAACTCCAACCTAAATAATTTAGTCACTGATTAACTCTTCACTTTTATCTTCTGCCATGATCGTTCTCCCCTCTGTCTGTACTTCAAGCTCAGTAGCTTCTTTCTGTCAGTATCCCTGATATGCCATATTTCCTCTACCCAAGACCTTTGCAAATACTATTCCCTCCCTAAGTGAAACCTTAGTATCATTTACATAGGGAAGCCTTTCTTGGTGTCTTTGAAAATGTTAGGTGTGATAATTACACTCTAATTATTTGTATAATCATTTGTTTGATACTATTTCCCCCCACTAGATCATGGATTCTATAAGGAAAGGATTCATGTCTTGAGAATTCACCACTGAAGCTCTCCAAACAGTAAATAAATATACATCCTATTATTGATCTCATTTACAAACCAAAAGAAACAACCTCTATTAACCTCATATCCTTTAAAATCTATTGCTCCATTTCTCTGCTTATCTTTTTAGCAAAACTCCTGGAAATAGCTATTTATACAAAGTGTTCAACTCCTTTCCTCTCAGTCTCTCTCAAACTCATAGCAATGGAACTTTCATTTCAACCACTCCATGGGAACTTTTCCTGTCTAGGTTATCAATGACCTCCATGTCACTAAATCTCATGATCAATTATTATTCTTCATTTTATCTTCACGGATCAGCATAATTTGACAGAGTAGATCACTCCCTCCTCCTTGAAACACTTACCTCAAATGGCTTCCAGGATAACACACACTTTAGGTTTTCCGCTCACTTTTTCCAGTTGCTTCTTTCCTGGCTCCTTTTCAGATTCTTCCACTTTTACCATAGATAAATGAGAAATGAGATAATGTTTGTCAAAGTTATTACACTAGCATGGCAGTAAGTTTTAGGTTATAGAACTAAAACTTAGAGTAACAAAAAAAAGTAACAAAATTTGAAGAGGTATATGACCAGAACAAAATGTTGTTTTATCAACCAAACTAATCATCCTTTTTAGAAAGTTATGATAGCACTTCCTTACCATTATTGTTATTTATTCAATTGTAAACAACTATGTACTATAATTAAGATTGCTCCCTGCTCTCCCACATTTTCTACCTGTAATTGTTTACCTAATGTATTCTTTCCTCACTGCCTATTGAAACCACTTTACCCTCAATCTAATCATTGTTCTGAAACCCAATTTCTTTAAACAAAATTCTTCCCCATCACCTACACTTCTATTTTATATTTCAATACTGCTTTAAACCTAATAAAGTAAATTAATAAAAGAGCAACTGGGGTAATATTTATGAAATAATTTTCCCCACCTTAAGTAATGAAGAAATAAATTCATTTTTAATGCTCCTTAGTGTCCCTAAACTTTGATTGCCAGCAAAGCCTGATGAATATAGAACTTTCTAATAACAGAATACCGATGAAACAGGAACATAAAATATGGTCCCATGACCATGGGGATCTTCAAGATCCTTTCAGGGAGTCTCCAAAGTTCTCATTTTTCTAACTATGTATTTTTGTAAGGTCTGATTTTCTTCCTGTACTTCAACTAAAACATCATATTGTAACAGACTGAATGTGGAAACTGATAAGAGAATTATTGAGTGAGGCACTAAAGATATTTAAAAATATGCAATAGCATGTCTTGTTTTCACTAAACGTTTTTAATTTGGAAAATATAGTTATATTTTATAAAGTGTTACTTGGCTAACAGGTAATGGGTTTATTCTTGGTATTTTCAAATGAGTTAAACATTGTAAACATTTCTCAGTTTTACTTTTAACACCACAAATATCAAATGTTACTATATATCAGATATTATTTACCACATAAATAAATGCTTTTTAAGGTTCTTGGTAATTTGTAATAGTGTAAAGAAATCCTGAGGCTATAAAGTTTGAGAAACTTTGCCCTGAAAATTTGTTGCTCAAATAATATCCATGAACCACCTGCCTTACTTTTATTAAAAGCATATTTTTATTTTTAATATGTCAAAGTATTAATTGACTATATATATAACCTACCTATATTTATTAAAAATATAGAGTTTTGATTTTACAGAATATCTTCTAAATCATAGTTTTGGGGACTGGTCATGAATTTATATTTTGAACATGATCTCTGGGTGATTCTTATACACATTAAAATTAGAAAAATCAAATGAAGGGATATATAGACTTTGAAGTCCGATGAATCCAAACCCTAGTTTTGGACACTTCCTGGTTGTAACCCTAGCCTATGCTACTCTTAAGCAATTTCCAGCTCTTAGTTCCCCCTTCCCCTATGTCTCTAATCCTATTCTAACTGTAAATCTTCAATTAAATAACTGTTCATTTCCTGAAGAAGTGCCAAGATCTTGTATCAGAGAAGTTTTAGAGGCAGTAATCTGGGTCCGAGAGAAAGGACACTGGTACTTCCATAAGAGGCACGTTATTTTTACTTAAATTGTTTTGAGGTGGCTATGAGAAGATGATGGCGATTCTAATGGGATACTGCCTTCCAGGCCACTCTTTGGCATCGACACCTATTTAATTCTGCTACAGAACAGAGAGGTCCCCTTCAAAGGATTTTATTTTCTGTTCTTCACCTCCAAACACATGGCACCGTGAAGCTGGCAGCCATTTCATTTTGCCCTAGCCCCAACCCAAATCAGTCATTCTTATCAAGCTACCTGTTACTTCCTCAATGCTTGTTGTGATTTGAATACACAGTTCTGATCAACCAAAGGCTTGGAACTGGTTAGAATGTTATCAATTCAGTCAGTTAACAGAAAGCTAACAGTAACCCATGAAATTTTGCCCACCACTGAACCATCCCTTTAAGATCCATCCCTTTAAGAAAGTTCTCCTCTGCAGAAGAGTGCTGCTCATAGCTTATTAATCTGCAGGATGAGAATTATACAGAGTGATGTTTAAAAATCCAGATTCTCGTGTTTCATCCCAGACCAAGTATATCAGAATCTCTGGGAGTAAGACCTAGCAATTTAAAAAATGTCTTCAGGGTCCGGGCATGGTGGCTCATGCCTGTAATCCCAAGATTTTTGGAGTCCAAGGCGGGCATATCACCTGAGGTCAGGAGTTTGAGACCAGCCTGGCCAACATGGTGAAACCCCATCTCTACTAAAACTACAAAAATTAGCCAGGTGTGGTGCCATGTGCCTGTAATCCTAGCTACTCTGGAGACTGAGGTAGGAGAATCTCTTGATCCCGGGAGGCAGAGGTTGCAGTGAGCTGAGATTATGCCATTGCACTTCAGCCTAGGCGGAAAGAACAAGACTCCGCCTCAAAAAAAAAAAAAAAAAAAAAAAAAAAAAAAAAAAAAAAAAAAAAAAAAAAAAAAGAAAAAAGAAAAAAAGTCTTCAGGTGATTATGGTAGAAACTAAAGTCTGGAAACCATTGAAATAGGAAAAATATCATGTAAAAACAATACAGAGAACAGGAAAAATATGTTTATTCTCTATCATCACCTAGTTCTTTTATCAACTGCAAACAGATGGATGTTGTCACCTACATGCCCTTCTATATAGACATAATATTTATTTCCTTCCAATTAGACACTGCTATTCAGGAGTTCTAGGCTAGCCAGTAGCATCAGGAGTAGTGAGAGTTATTCTCTCTATCTAAAGTCAAAAGATATTTAAGTATAAATTAAAATGCCCAGGTAATAGCTTATACTGAAAATAGTATAAACACAGGAATGTTAGTTGGACAACCAACATATTCTGTCTCTGTTAGAGGATATACATACTTTTGTATGTATATCATACATAAAAATCATAATCAGAGTTTTCCTTGGTAAGCCTGGAATCATTAAAAAGGGAGTCAGTAGATTTTCTTAATGATCACTGCCTCAAGGTTTAATTTGATGTATTTACCCATCTCCATCATTGAGAAGGAGACCGGAATATTCCAATCTACTAATCATGGCACTCTCTTTCTTGACAGTGCTGGAAGCCTGCAACTAGCTCTCTCATTTTCCCTAATGGAGCAATTTTCTTTCTGATAATTCACTCTCCTGTTAAATGATTAGATTTTACTTTTTCAATTTATAATCACGGTCTATTTGTGTCTCCTTTAGACTCAACCAAAACTGAGCATTTCCAAAGTGAATCATCTACTCATCAGCCTTCTCTTGGGTTAATTTTGCAGGTGTTTTATTTTACAGGAGATTTAAATTTTTCTTAATTTCGCCTTGTATTTCTGACTCCTTTGTAGTGATTTCACATGATACAATGAATTTTAAAAATACAAGCAATCAACTTTTAAAGAGATCTCAAGATTGTTTAGTATAATGTCTGCTAATTGTAAAAATACCACGGCAGAAGTTTTCCATTGTGTTATATTAACTGGAGAATATTTTCAAAGTGGTTTACTGCATCAAAAGACATTCCAAATGAAAATATTATAAACAAGCATGTAATATCTTTCTCAAAAGATGCTCTGTAATATTGACATTTTTTGTCTGCATTTTGCATTTCTACCTCTGCTTATCTTAATCTCTCTCCTTCTAAACATACAAGATGATCCCTTGTGCTGACAACCCAATGTTATTTTTCTGAGCTCACTTGTTCTTTCCCTTAAAAAAAAAAATACCCTGGGTTTTTTAAAAGGTCTAAAATACATGTGCTTTATTGCACTGGATAATAATAAACATTTTAATCTTAACAAAGATTATATTCATAATCTATTATCTAGATAATTCTTTGTTCAAAATTTTACACTGTGTAAATATCTCAAAAGAGCAATTTGAAACAAGCGAATGTTAACCTTGTTGTTACTGCAAAGTTAAAACTTTGTTAGAAAACTTTTATAAGAAACATTAGTTACAAAAAGCAAAAACAGTAAAATTAGTACTAAAATGCATGGATGCATGCTATCTTTAGAAGGGCTTTGGACTTCAAAAAGGGTTTTAATGTTTCAGCTCAAGTTTTAATAGTTGTGAAACCATAGACCGATCTTTTAGTCTTTATTAGGATAGTCTTCACATTGGTAAAATGAAAAACCCTGTCTCTAGCTTGTGGGTTTTTGTGAAAATCAAATATGGTACTGATATGAGCACACTTCAAAAAGACAAATGTGTTAAACTGATGTAATTTCATATTGTTAGAATGGTTAATATTAAGAATTGATGTAATTTCATACTGTCAGAATTGTTAATATTAAGAATTATCATGCTGTCAAAAGGATATAAAGGGAGGACCATATAGGTTTATTTAACAAAAATTCCAAAGCAAATTTTGAAATTAAAGAATATATATCTCAGTGATATTATACACACACACACACACACACACACACACACACGCTCACAGGTAAGCTTTTAGGAGGATCCTATAAATAATACAGATAGCTATGCAAATATTGTACACTGGGTTTGCCCAGCTTACATACATATTATTTATTCTTTTTGGTGTGCAGTCCATCTTCCATACTGCCAACTCTAGTTACCTACCTTAAAATAAAACCCTGACTTTTTAAAATGTCATTAGTTTGGCAAAAAGACCCTGGCTTCCACTTGTTTCTCCAAATCCATCTCCCCTTAACTTTCTTCCTCTTATTCTCTTTTCTTCCTTGACTCATCACTATGACTCCTATGCTACAGCTATAGGAAATACCCTACTGTTCCTCAAATATTTCTGTGTCTTTTCTAACTCTTTGACTATAAACAATCATGTTGTTTCCTTTGGCTGGAAACCTTTCCTTTAATCCCTGACTTCTCTGATCCTCTTAGTAGGAAATAATTTCCTTCTGCCCTATATATCCATTATATGTTGTTCACTCATTTATTCAAACAATATTTATGGAATATCTATTATGTTCCAAACACTGTGCTAGGAAATGCTTACAACATGAAAGTAAACAATACAATCATGGTTCCTAACCTCATAGATTTTATGGCTGTTCATATTAAATAAATCACAAGTAACTACATAATTAAAACTATGACAGTGCCATAATGGTTCAATGGCAGCACATAACTACTACCCAGTCTACATGATCCTTAGGGTAGCAATGATGAGTTATTTATCCATTATTTCCTGTGGTATTAAACATATAAGAAGTGCTGGAATAAATCTGTTTGTTTGTTTAAATTACATAGCCAGTCTCAGTAACTGTTTCATCACAATGCTAAACACAGAGTCTATTCAATGCAAAAAAGGAAACTATTCAGTAACCTAAATGTTTTGTCTTTATAAGAAAAGTGGTAGTTTACATGTTTTTTGAATGAATTGGCATCTCAATACATATTATGTTACTGAGCATTTGGAGCTAGAATTACTTGGAACGTAAATTCTCATAAAAATACACAGATGGCATCCAGTTATGACTGGCTAAGAAGATCAGGAAATCCTTTCCCCCCAAAAGTACTAGTGGTTAAGTATGCCTAATCTAAACATCAGAAATCCAAAGTGCTTCAAAACCCAAAAGGTTCTGAGTGGCAACATGACATTCACAGGAAATATTTGTTGGAATATTTTGGATTTTGAATTTTTCATTAGGGCTATGGAACTGGTAAGTATAATGCAAATACTTCAAAATCCAAAAAATCCCAAATCTGAAACACGTCTGGTCACAAGCATTTTGGAAAAGGAATATCCAACCTGTATAAGCCTGGAAAAAATTAACAGAAGCAACCATTTTGGTAGTCTGGAAATTAACCAAAAACATACCTCCATCTCAGAAGCAATTATGCTTGAAAAATCTCTGACTTTGGGATAAGCATAGTAGGTAACTGTGGCCTAAAGCTGCTCCCATATTTCCCATCCCCAGCTCATTTAGCTCAGAGGTTCTGCCAGGACTCATACACTGAAAACCACAAAACATTACTGAAAGAAATTAAAGAATATTTAACTAAATGTAGAGACATTTCATACTCTTGGGTTGGAAGGGTCAACACTGTCAACATGGCAATTCTCCCCAGTTTGATTGATAGGTTAAATACAACCCCTATAAAAATACCAGCTGGCTTCTTCAAAGAAATTGACAAGTTGATCCTAAAACTGACACATTGATTGAAAAATTCATATAAAAATATAAAGGATCCAGAATAGCTGAAACAATCTTGAAAAAGTAGAGTAAAATTAGATGACTCATACTTTCTTATTTCAAAACTTACTATAATGCCACTGTTAAGATAATGTGACGTTGGCATATAAATAAGTGGAGCAGGATTGATAGTTTAAAAATTAATCCATACATTTATGGTCAATTGATTTTCTACAAAAGTACAAAGACAATTCAGTGGTGAAAAGGATAGTCTTTTCAGCAAATGGACAATTGTATATCCATCTTTTTTAAAAAGAAAGAAATTAGACACTTAACACCATATACAAAAAAATAACTCAAAATAGATCACAGACCTAAATGTAAGACCTAAGGGTAAGAGTTAAAATTATAAAATTTCAGAAGAGAATATAGGAGAACATTTTCATGAGTTGAGTTTGGGCAAAGAGTTCCTAGGTAAAATGTTGAAAGCATGTTCCATAGAAGAAAAATTTATAAATTGGACTTCATCAACTAGTGCTCCTCAAAAGTCATCATTAAAAGAACATAAGCCACGCCCTATGAGAAAATATTGCAAATCATACATCTGATCATATCCAGAATATTTAAAAATGTCTTACAAGTCAATAATTATTAAGACCAAAACATTAAAAATTGGCAAATAATTTGAATGAACATTTCTTCAAAGAAAATACACAAATGGTTAAAAGGGATATGAAAATATGTTCAACATCATTTGTCATTAGTGAAATGCAAATCGGAACTCCCACAAGAAACTACTACACATACACTAGGATGGCCATAATAAAAAAGGCAAACTATATCAAGTGTTGATGGGAATGCACAGAAAGTAGACCATGGTGCATCTGCTGGTGGTATTGTCATATAGTACAGCCACATTGGAAAATATTGTAGTTTCCTAACAAATTAATCACAAATATACTGTACAACACAGCAATTCTACTCCTAGAGATATATCCATGAGAAACAAAAACATATGTCTACACAAATACATGTATGTAAACATGTATAGTAGCATTATACATAATAGCAAAAATAACTGGAAACAATCCAGATGTCCATCGCCTGGTAAATTCATGAATAAAATGTGATATAGTCATACAATGGAATAATATTCATCAACTAAAAAGAAAAACTACTGATCCATGCTATAACATGGCTGGACCTCAAAAACATGTGAAAGAAGTTAGGCACAATGGGGAATATACTGTATGATTCTATTTAGACAAAATGTACAGAAAAGGCAAATTTATATAGACAGAAAACAGATGAGTATGCTTAAGCCTCGATGTGGAAACATGGATTGACTGCTAAGAGGCCCAAGATAACTTTTTGGGGAGAGAGGAAAATTCTAACAATTATGGTGATGGTTGCACAACTCTCTATAAATTTACTAAAATTATTGAATTTTACACTTATAATGAGTGAAATTTATGGCCTGTAATTATATTTCAGTAAAGGTTTTTTAAAGAAAAAAGCCCACAGGGATATAGTAAATAAAAACAATTTAGTGGATTTCTTTAAGTCCTTACTTAGCTTTTTTTAGGCTCACTGTATGTTCCCATTTTCCTAATTTCTACTTCTATACTAACACTCTTTACAACCAAGTCTGTATCTCCAGCCCTGACTTCTAATCTTTCTTTTTCTCCAGTTTTCATCTCATATATTCAGTTACTTCTTATACTCTCCCAGCAAAAGTTAACCCCTCCACCTCTTGCCTCAATAAGCTTTCCTTCTCAATTTTCCCATACCTATTAGTGACACCTATAATTTCCTATGTTTCCCATAACTTCAGTGTTATTTTCAGTCTCCTTATTTTAATCCCACATTAAATTAGAAACCTAGTAAAACTGATTTTCTCCAAAGCATCTCTTAAATGTGCCCTTTCCATTGTCTGATCAAACAGGTCTTGCTGGTTTTATATCCTTATGCATAGGTGCTAAAGCAATCTATCTCATGTTCTATTTTCATATCACTACAGTCCTTGAAAACTTGTAATGGCTTTAAATTTACATAAGCCTTTTTTTCAGTCAAAAATATCTGCTGAAAAAAAATAAACACAGATAAACAAAAAATAACCATGGAGTACACTGCTTATAAGTGAACATAGTTAATACCTTGTTGACTATACTTCCAGATATTTTAATGTACATTTATACCCTTTATTTAAAAAAACAAGTTTATATACATAATATTTTGTAACCTGCTTGCATGACTGAATGCTATATCATGATCATCTTTCTAAGTTAATAAATATTTATCACTACTGATAACAGATTAGTATTCCTTTGGATAGATGGACCTTATTTTGTTTAATCAACTATTACTTTTATCAAAATTTTGTAAATTAATTTAAAAACTATTGCTATTACTTATTATATAAATCTAAATTTATAACCCTTGCATTCTCCAATATCATCTCAATATTTTCCCATATAATTCCTTTATGCCAGACAAAGCAATCTGCTTGTACTACACATATATATAGTTAAGTCATGCATTTACATCTTATTATATCCTTAGCACTGATATTTAAATTTTTTGCATTATTTATTTTACTTATTTATATAATTGCTCTGGAGGTGTCTCATTCTTGTATTTTTTTCTCTCCTAAATTAGATTGTGAACTACTCCTAAATCAATTTTCAAGTTTGTTTTTTTCTATACCCACAAAGCAATCAATATAGTGCTACATATATAGTAGGTCATTAAATTAATGGTGATTTAAATTAAAGATACAAATTCTTGCATTCATTCCTCATAAGTTCATTTGGCAAAAACGATTTTGAGAAAGTGAAATGAAATAAAAATGAAATGAAAAAACATTTATTATAAGTTAATGAACACTTACTACACACATAACACTGGGTTATCATGGAAACAAATAAATAAATGCTACATGATCTCTCCTCTCAAGGGGTTTATATTCTATATAGGGAAAGTAAGGCACATAAATAGTTAGACAATGATACAAGACTACCATTCAAAAGATATTAAGGAGCAATACATGATTAAGAAAAAACGAGAAAACAGAAAATCAGTGATCCAGGGACCAGAAAAAGGAGAGCTAAGCCTTAGAAAAGATAAGTTGAATGTTAACATGTGAGAGATTTGGAGAAAAGGCAACCCTTACACACTGCTCATGGGAATGTAAATTAGTATGGCCATTTTGTAAAAACAGTTTGGTAGTGACTCAAAAAACTAAAAATAGAACTACCATATGATCCATCAATCCCACTGCTGGGTACATATCCCCCCCCCCCACCACCCCTCCAAATAAAGAAAATCAGTATATCAAAGATGTGTCTATATTCCCATGTTTATTGAAGCAATTTTCACAACAGTCATGAAATGGAATCAACCTAAATGTCTATCAACAGATGAATGGACAAAGAAAATGTGGTATACAAACATAATGGAATGCTATTTAGCAATAAAAAGAGTGAAATTCTGTCATTTTCAGCAACATGGATGAATCTGAAGAATATTATGTTACGTGAAATAATCCAGAGACAGATTCCACATGATCTCACTAATATGTAGAATCTAAAAAGTTGTTCATATGGAAGTAGAGAGTAGATTAGTGGTTACCAGAGGATGAGGAAGGTAGTGAGCCAAAGGATGGGAACAGATTGATCAGTGTTACAAAGTTACAGTTAGGGAGAACAAATTCTGGTATTCTACTGCATAGTAAGAGGACTAGAGTTATTGACAGTACATTGTATATTTCAAAATAGCTAGAAGAAAGGTTACTGAATGTTCATCACAAAGAAATGATGTTTAAGGTGATACATATGCTAATTGCCCTAGCTGATCATTATACAATGTATATACATGTACCAAAACACCATATTGTAACCTGTAAATATGTATAACTATTATGTGCTAATCACACCTCTTTTTAAATTTTAAAAACATTTTTAAGATTATTTCAATATTTTTGGAGGCACAGCTAGTCTTTGGTTACATGGATAAATTCTCTAGTGGTGACTTCTGAGATTTTGGTGCACTAATCACCTGAGCAGCGTACACTGCACCCAATATGTAGTCGTTCATCCCTCACCTCTTCCAACCCTTCCATCCGAGTCCCCAAAGTCCATTGTATCATTCTTATGCCTTTACTTCTTCATACTTAGCTCCCACTTATAAGTGAGAACATATGATATTTTGTTTTCCATTTTTGAATTACTGTAGGGTTTATGCAGAGGAAAATTAAGTTTGAAAAAGTAGGCTGAGGCCAGAAAGTGAATGGCCATGAATACCTGATGAATGAGTCTAGACTTGTTAAAATAGCCCTTTATCGAGCACTGTTATGTGACGGGTGGGTCACAAGCCTAGCGGCCATCTTTTGTACATTAGATATTAGAAATCCATTTCCTCTGTCTCATGGCACTCTTATTTTCTTTTGAGAGCAGTCACGTGAGACTGTGATAAACAGTCTCATCCTCTTATAGCCAAGTAGCAAGTAATTGAATTGAAAATGACAGACGTTCCAGTTTATCTCAGTCTCAACATCATGATTAGACTATTCTGGCTATGGGGCCATGTTATATTCCCTGTTTCCTTGGTCTCCATGGCTACTTCAGTTTCTGCCTGTTTACACGCCCGGCTCACTAGCCTCCCACTGATTCTGTGATACCCTGATATTTTTCCAGTGAACTAAATTTTACACAAATTAGACAGTCTGTTTCTGCTGCTTGTAACTAAAAAGTCCTAATTGACATCGCTATGTATTATTTTCCACATTTCACTGAAAAGAAGAGTGTGTATTTGTTAAATTTAGTAAATTCCCAAGGCCACACAGCTAGCAAGTGGCAAATGTGGGTATGTTTGACTCTGGATTCTAAGCTGTATAAAATTACCTACTAGAGGCTATGTGGCAGGCCAAGGTTTAAATTCTAATTTAAATCTTCCAAAAGTGATATTCTTATCCCTATGTCATGCTAGCTTTAAATGAGAAGTGACTGCAGATTTTAGAGAAGGGTATGATATAAAGAAAATTACATTTTAAAAGGGTTAATTTCTTTCTTTCTTTCTTTTTTTTTTTTTTTTTTTTTTATTGGGTTTTTTTTTTTTTTTTTTTTTTTTTTTTTTTTTTTTTTTTTGACACGGAGTCTCAGTCTGTCACCCTGACTGGAGTGCAGTGGTGCCATCTTGGCTCACTGCAGCCTCCACCTCACAGGTTCAAGTGATTCTCCTGGCTCAGCCTCTCAAGTAGCTGGAATTACAGGCACCTGCCACCATGCCCACCTAATTTTTGTATTTTCAGTAGAGACCAGGTTTCACCATGTTGGCCAGGCTGGTCTTGAACTCCTGACCTCAAGTGATCTGCCCGCCTTGGCCTCCCAAAGTGCTGAGATTACAGGCATGAGCCACTGTGCCTGGCAAAAGGGTTAATTTCAGAGTATGTAGGCTGGAAGAGAAGCAAGAGAGCTTGAGGTTGGAAGATAAATGAAGATGGTGAGGTGAATAATCCATGTGGGAAATGACAGGAGTCTAAACAACAAAATGATGGTTGAAATGTAAGACAGTGTAGAAGGGAACAATTACTAGAATATTCTATCAGTCTTCATAGCTATCTCTCTGAAATTTGCATTGTATTAATTTTTCTTTTTGCTATTTTATAATAACTTTGGTCCAACAACTTCAAATTTCAGTCCAGTGAGCATAAGTCTTAGTGAATTAAACAGAATCTCTTGGTAAGCACATTATAAACTTATAAACAAGCATAGATCATTTGCAGCTAAATTAGGTGCACATCATTTGCAGAAAAAGTGCAATCTGCCTAGTGATTTTATGATCAAGCAATATGGGTTGAAATTTCTTCAAATCATTGCAAAACTACAGGAAAAAAGGATATCATAAAATTAAGGTAGACATTTGTAGAAATTGGCTCAAGTTTTTCCTACAAGAGTAAAAATAAAGTGTTCAGAAGAATGGTTAGCCCATTCACGATCTTCAGTTTTCAGGTAAGAAAAGTCCCTAGAAGCAAGAGTCATTTTTCTCCATTGAAAACAGCTGTACAAGTCAACAAGAAAAAGAATAGAAGTTTTGAAATAAGAAGAAACAATTAAAATAAAAGTAATTTCACAGAACTTAGACTGTGAACATAATGTTATTGTCATCCCAAGAAAATACTATGCTTTTTGGAAAGAACAACTATGTAAAAGCTTCAACTACCAATCAGAATAAAGCATAATCTCCTTAAAAATGATACAATTTACATGGCACCCATTATGATGATACATCAGACCAGCCTATATGAGTGCTGTTCAAGCGAAAGATAGTTCCTACTTTGCAAAAGTGGTAACTGAAATACTATTTCAGCTCTCTATATAAACTCTCACCAAAGAATGACCCAATTTAACCAAACAATGTTATTCATTATTGTCTTAAATATTTGTTTTTTAATTATAAAAATGACACATGCTTGTTTTAAAAATTCAAAAAGTGATTCAGAATAGAAAATAAAAAGTTCGGTGTACTTTTACACTAGTTCAGTGTATTATTGTCATAAATTTTTATATGTAAATGAAAACAAACACACATGCATATAACAAATATACATCCATACTTTTTATATAGATGGGATCAAATAAAAGATACTGTCTCACTACTTGCTGTTTTCATTTGGCACTCTATTACAAACATCGTTTTTACAAGTTGACAACCAGCTCTTTGGGTCTAAGTTACCAAGGCAGATGTGTCCTTAAGCTCTGGTTTCTGGCATTTTCCCAACCATCTAAATGTTTTAATAACTGATTTTTGTATTAAAAAGTTTTGACTTCGGGCATAAAAAGAGGCACATAGTTCAATAGAACAGAACAGAAAATAAAAAAATTAATCCACATATCTACAGCCAACTGATTTTTGACAAAGACACCAAGAACACCAATTGGGAAAGGGCCGACTCTTCAATAAATAGCTCTGGGAAAATTGGATAACCATAGGCAGAAGAATGAAACTAGACTCCCACACCTCTCTCACTATACAACAATAAACTCAAAATGGATCAGACTTAAATGTAAGACACAAGACTATACAACTATTACAAGGAAACATGAAGTAAATGCTTCAGGAAACTGGTTTTGGAAAAGACTTTAGGAATAAGACCTCAAAAACACAGGCAACAAACGAAAAAGCAAACAAATGAGACTATATCAAACTAAACAGATTATGCACAGGAAAAGAAACAATCAACAATGTGAAAAGTCAACCTAGAGAATGGGAGAAAATAATTGCAAACTATTCATCCAATCAGGGAATTAATATCCAGAATATACAAAGAACTCAAAACAGCCAAAAAATTCAATTTCAAAAATTGGCAAATTATCTGAACAGACATTTCAAAAGAAGACATACAAATGGCCAAAATTTATATTAAAAAAATGTTCAACATCACTAATCATCAGGGAAATGCAAATCAAAACCACAATGAGATATCATCTCACCCCAGTTAGGATGGCTATAATAAAAAAGATAAAAAATAACAAATGCAGGTGATGATGCATAGAAAAGGGAACTCTTACACACTTTAGATAGGAATGTGAACTAGTACAGCCTCTATGAAGAACAGTATGGAGGTGCCTCAAAAACTACAAATAGAACTATGATTTGACTTTCCAAAGAAAAGTATCTTTTAAACAATAAAGAAATTGGAGGGAAGTTGTTTTTAGTAATCTATGAGATAGGAAAATGCAACATGGCAAGTTTGTTGATGCTTAATTCAAGCAACAGATTCTGATAAGAATAAAGGTAACTGGGTCATCAGGGTAGCCATTTTATGAGACATTCAGAGTACTATTAATTAACATGAGAAGCTCTGGTAATTTGATCTATATTTTCCTTTACATGCTCATTATATGTAAAGCAATTTTGCAATAATTATTATCTAGGAGTATTGCCCTTTAGAAAGAAAATACTAATGAAATAAAAGTGTTAAGTAGACAGACATTTTAATTTAATATTAAATGTGGATCATCATTAGATTCTGAAATTTTTTTTCTGAAGATTCTGTGTGTCCTCCTAACAATTAATAGTCTGTGAGGTATTACTATTTATAAGTTTTAGAAGTTGGTTGTTAAAACACCAATTCTTTAAAGCCTGAAAATTTAGTAAACTAATGTAATTTGTTGCATGACAGATATGTATCGCTAATTTGGGCACAATTAAGAGACAATTGTTAAATAAAATTAGGATGCAATTAAAGGCTAAAAACAAATTTTATTTGGACAGCAAGTAAAAATGGTACTGCTGGTTGAGTGCAGTGACTCATACCTGTAATCCCAGCACTTTGGGAGGCTGAGGCGGGTGGATCACTTGAAGTGAGGAGTTCAAGACCAGCCTGACCAACATGGAGAAACCCCATCTCCACTAAAAATACAAAAATTAGCCGGGTATGGTGGCAAACACCTATAATCCCAGCTTCTTGGGAGGCTGAGGTAGAAGAATCTCTTGAACTCGGGAGTCGGAGGCTGCAGTGAGCCAAGATCATGCTGTTGCACTCCAGCCTGGACAANAAAAAGGTACTGCTGTGAGGAAGCCGGTTCATTTATTCAAGAAGTTAATTAGTACAGTATTAAATGTGTTCTTGTGCACAGCAATACTCTGAGCAAGAACAAGGGATTATAAATAAGAAAATATCTTGGTCCCAGTCCTAGGTAAACTTAAAATATACACAGGAAAATAACATTGCGTGCACACATAATAAACGACTTATGTGGCTCTGTTATAATGTTTATCATAAAGCATAGAAAAATGTAACACACTCTAAGCAAATAAGCCCTGAAGGAAAGGAAGAGTTAAAGAACTACGTTCCATTGGATAAGTATTCCTCGACGAGATAAGTAAAAACTGATTGAACATGCACTACGTTATAAGAGTTTTACATGTATTATGTCATTTCAAGCTCACCATTGCTCTATGAGATGGTATTATCATTATCCCCATTCTACAGATAAGAAAATTGAGGCATAGAGAGTTAACAAGTTTGCCCAAGGTCACTGGAAGGTGAAAGACATAGCTTGTACTTATACACTTGTTTGATTCAAGACAGTGGAGTATCACTAAAAGTTTGGGATTAGAGCAAGGATATAAGTGTTTTCAGAAAGACCTTTCAAAGAACCATGTATAGCATATCTGAGAGGCTAAGGAGCAGTTTGGATGCTGCTACAAGCAGATTGGTCAACTAGCCTAATCATTTATGTAATTATCTTTTCTGTCATATTTAATATTTCTTACAAAAAAGGCTAAACATAATCTCATGATGTAGATAATGAAACAGTGTTAATTAAGGTATATAGTTACCTCTAAACAACAACAAAAAAATTCTTATTCTTTTAGATAGATAAACACCGGTTATAAGAGAAGACAGAGAAACCTGGTCAATATCATGATTTTAAAATTTTGTTTACATTTGTTTTAAGATAGTTGCTAAATCAAAGTAATGAATCTACAGAACATATACCTTTATTTCTTCTTTCTCTAAGAAGCAGATTTTTTTTTAACCAAAAGGACAATTAGTTCATTGACATCTTGTTTGTTTACTCACTTCTTGGAGAATTGTGAAGTGTTAGCTATTATCACCTTGAAAGTATCAATAGTCAATTTGCTGCAACATTAGTCTACACTACATAGTAAACATATACTTTCATAGAAACGTCTGCCAGAATGGAGAAGAACTAATTTTTTTCACAGAGGAGGTACCTAATGAAATTAATTAAATGTATTTGGATATTCTGGACAAAAATTAGCAGAAAATGTCACTTTCGGCTTCTTCTTTCTCCAAATAAATTGCAAAATGTGGAAATAACCACTGAAAAGGTCAATAGACAGATAGATATGAGATATATAAGATATCACATAAGATATATGTCATATATGAGATATATACATATGTATCATATGTATATAAGATACACCTGTCTATCTATATATAATAAACATTGTTCACTTTTCAAAGCATTTGGATTTTTCCTTCCTTTTTAGTAAAACTAAATATAATACTTTCAAACTTGCAATAAAAAGGTTTGCTTTATTTGAATTTTAGGATGAAAATTCTTCAGATGAGTGCAACAGGCAAAAGATTCTTGATTACCCTTGTAAAAGCATTCCTCTGTGATGTGGTTTTATATTTTTGAAGAGTGTATGCTGTTTGCACATTGAAAACTAGCATTAGCAACAAAAGCAAAAATAGACAAAATGCATCACATCAAACTAGAAAGTTTTTGTACAATAAAGGAAATAAACAAGTGAAGAGGCAACATATGGAATGGCTGAATACATTTGCAAACCATACATACAATAAGGGATTAAATATTCAAAATATGTAAGGAACTCAAACAACTCAGTAATTTAAAAAAAAATAATTTTTTAAAATGGGCAAATAATTCAGAGATGTTGTTCAAAAGGCATACAAATGGACAACAGGTATATGAAAAAATGCTTGACATCACCAATCATCAGGTAAATGCAAATTAAAACCATAATGGGATATTGTTTCACTCTTGTTAGAATAGCTATTACCAAAAAGACAAAAGATAAGTTGGAGAGGATGTGCAGAAAAGTTAACCCTTGTAAACTGTTGCTGATAATGTGAATTAGTATACCCCTTATGGAAAACAGTATGAACATTCCTCAAAACTACCATAAAAATGGAACTACCATATGATCTGGTAACCCCACTACTGAGTATATATCCATAGGATATGAAATCAATATATTGCAGACATATCTGAACTCCCATGTCCATTGCAGCATTACGTACAATAGCCAAGATATGGAATTAAACCTAAGTGTTCATCAATTGATGAATGGATGAAGAAAATGTGGTATATATACACCATAAAATATTGTTTGGCCTTTAAAAAGGGAAATCATGTCATTTGTGGCAACATATGACAATCTAGAGAACAATATGCTAAGTGAAATAAGCCAGGTACAGAAAGACAAATCTCATGTGATCTCAGTTACATGTAGAGCATAAAAATGTCAAATTCATAGAAACAAAGAGTAAAATGGCGGTTACTAGACGATTGGGAGTTAGGGGTTTGAGGAGGTACTGTTCAAAAGATACAACATTTCAGTTAGACAGGAGGGAGGTAAGAGAGTATATTTAGAGTGTTCTCACCAGAAAAAAATAAGTATTTGAGGTAATACATATGTTAAAATGCTTGATTTAGTCATTCAATAATGTATACATACGCCAAAACATCATGTTATATGGCAAAAATACATGTAATTTTTACATAACAATTACATTTTTAAAAAAATAGTGCTACATTAAATATCCAAATTAGGAGCTAATATTCCTTATTTTCCATTGTATGAATTGTAATTTCCCTTTTAAACTCCATGCAGTTAAGGTTATAGTGCAAGAAATGCAATTCAGAAATATTTCTTTAGAAAATAAAAATCTAAAACCACACACCATATTCTGTTCATTTGAGTATATCCTTATTATTGGAATAAGCATGAAATGAAATATTTTTGCTTTGAAAACCATTGCTATGGTTTAAAACATTATAAATCAACCAATGTTTTATTTATTACTATTAACAATAACATCATAACAACCAATGTTTTATTACTATTCTTTTTGTAAGCATAATTTATTAACAGCTTGAAGATACTTTCTATTTAATATTTCCATTTTAGCAAGCAGGTCTCTCTTTATCAGATGTGAGAAAAACAAAGACATTATTTGTGCTCCTGAATAATGCTAACCTCTATTTCCTGTCGCTGGGCTATGGACACCTACACAATAGCAACTCCACAGAATAGAAGAACATTTATGTTTCTTTTTGTTATTTGTTTTCTAGGTTTTTACTGCTGTTATCTGACCCTTTATCTCACATGCTTGGGAGGAGACGTGACATGTCAAGGATGAAGATCCAGCTCCTGTGACTGTCTCCACTGTAATGAAATTCTATTATCACACAATTTTGTTCTCATTCTTTCCCAAATGTATCTTAAAAATGGATTAGTTCCGATTCTGTCATTAAAATCAGTACACAAAGGAACAGATTAGAGAGTCCAACATAGACCCACACATACAAGGACAACTAATTTTTCACAAACGTGGAAAGGCAAGTCAGTGGTGAAAAGACAGTCTATTCAACAAACAGTGCTGGAACAACTGCATATCCATATCAAAAGAAATAAATCTTCAACCATATCTTGTACTTTTTGCAAAAATGTATCAGACCTAAATGTGAAACTTAAAAGTATAAAACTTAAAAAAAAAAGGAAGAAAATAATTGTGACCTTGGGTTAAGCAAAGATTTCTAAGAGATGACACCCAAAATATGCTCCATAGAAGAAAAACAAGATAAATTGGACTTTGAAAATTGCAAACTTCTTATCCCAATTACCCTGAGTTGACCATTACACATTGTATGCATGTATCAAAATCACATGTGCCCTCAAAATATGATGTATGATGTGTCAATATAAAAATTACAAATGTTTTCTCTTTAAACAGTGAAAGGCAACCTTAAAGGAATGTAAAAAAAAAATATACAGTCTGGGAGAAAATATTTGCAGATGCCATAACTGATAAAGAACTTGCATCCAGAGTATATAAAGAACTCTCAAAACTTAATAGTAAAACCACAATCCCAATTTTTCAATGGACAAAATACAAATGGTCATTTCACCAAAGGACCTGTGTGGATGGCAAATCAGCACATGAAAAAGTGTTCAACATCATTAGTCATCAAAGAAATATAAATTAAAATCACAATGAAATACCACTGAATATCTATTAGAATGGCTAACTTTTATAACACTGTCCATATCAGGTGTTGGCACTGTTGATGGAAATGCAAAACAACCACTTTGGAAAACAGGTCATTCCTTAAAAAGTGAAACATACACATACCATATGATCCAGTCATTCCACTCCTATGTATTTTTCTAAAAGAAATTAAAACATACGTCCATACAAAACTTGTATACAAATGATCATAGCAGCCTTATTTGTAGTAGCCCAGAACTCAAAACAACAAAAATGCCCATCAAAAATTGTAGTATTGCCAAGTAATGAATAATTACTCAGCAGTAAACAGGAAAAATAAACTCCTGATACACACAACAACATGGGTGAATTTCAAAAATAATTCTGGTAGTGAAAAACAGGCAAAAAAAGAGGGACACACTACATTATTCTACCTATAAAATTTTAGAAAGTGCAAGTTAATCTATAGGAACAGAAAACAGACCAGTGATTGTCTAGGGACAAGAGGAGAGATTCAAAGATATATAAGGAAACTGTTGCGGATGGTACAATTCTCATTATTTTGTCTGTGGTGATACTTTCACCGATTCACACATTTATCAAAACTTACAAAACTGTATACTTTACCTGCCATTATTGTGTGTCTATTATACATCAATAACATGGTTTTTAAAAAGGAATTAACTTGTGTATTCAGATAAAACTTGTCCAAGAAGAACAGGAGAAAGAGCCATTCAAAAATAAATGAACTTGCAAAGCTTTGCTTTTTGATATCTACAACAAAAGATATGCTGCTATACTTGTCATTACAGTACATACTTTGTGTGTTTGTGTGGCAGCAGTGGGTGGTGGAAGGGATTGTGTGTACGTTCATATTAAGGGAGGTAACAACAGATATTAATGTACTATGTTCAGTCTGAGCATACTATCAGATTCTGTGTTATATATCATTTCAGGCAGAAACAGGAACATTTAGCACTCCCCCCAAAAAATATCATCTATGAATTGAACAAAGAACATATCACTATGCAAATAATTTATATTTAACCTTACTAAGAAAAACAAGTATATGATATGATAAAACTAATACTTATATTTCACAGTAGAACAAATAGGATATTATTTTCATTTAGATACCTACTACACGACATTAAATAAACAAATTGATCCAAAAAGAGCCACAAAAATAAAAGTATGTTACAAGATACTTATGTATACATAATGAAAGTAGAGTATTGTGATTAGAAAAAGTCATCTACTTTCAACCATTTTCATTGTCTACATCTATGGAAAAAATAATTCCAAATTGAAAATCACAATTGTTGATTAATAGGTTATTTTTGTGTGATGTTTTGTAAGTTTTTTTCTATTTTTCTTCCCCATGTTCTATTCCAAACTTTTCCAGAATCAGTGTGAGTGGGTAAGTAGCAATCCGTAATCCTTGAAAAGCATCCAAAAAACCTCCCAAGCATCCATTAAAAAAAAAAAAAAAAAAAAAAAAAAAAAAACAGCTTGAATATGAAAGTAATTGAAAGTAATTTAGTCACATTTGCCCAATATCATGAGTTATTTCCTGAAGAAATTATAGTTGCCTTAAGTAAGTCAAGGCCAAAATCATTTTACCTTTAGGATTTCACCACTGATTAATTTCTTGCTTAATTCAGTGGAAAACAAATAAAAATATGAATAGACATTTCTCAAATAAACAATAAACATATGAAAAGACAATCTTACCACTAATCTAAGAAATACAAATATATAACATTGATAAATTAATTTGTTGATTACAAATGTAAGTAGTGATTACTTCTCTGTGGTATTCTGAGTTACTTTTACTTTTAATTTATTCTTTTTATTTCAATGTACTGTCTGACTTTATCAATGAACACATACCATTTTCACAGAATATAAAATTATCTTAAAACCGACTCATTAGTTGTTTGCAGAAAAAGTCTGACCAATGAATCAGGAAAGAATTTAGAAACAGACACAAGCAATTTCTTTAATGTGATCAAAGTAGCATTTCAAGCAAGCATGAGATAGAAAGATTACCAAATAAATGGTACTAGAAAAATCAGCTAGCTAATAAAAACAAATATTTTAACAATCTGGATTCCTAACTCATGACTGACTCTAAAATACTAATTCCTGATGCTACAAAATTTAAAACATAAGAGCATACATTTTTTTTTAATCTCCATAATTTAAAATAAAAGTAAGTTGCAGAACAAAATTTATGGTATAACCCCATCGATGTAAATCATTGTTTCTATAACATTTGTTTTAATTAAAATTATTCAATGAAAGAATATGCACTTAGTAAGTTTCATTCACCATTATACTACAGTCCTTTACCACATTTGCAGGGCATATGACAGGCACAAAAATATATTAGTTGAATGACAAAAAAAGAAACTTTATGCACTATTGGAATTGTAAATTGTGATAATCATTCTGCAGAGACTTTGGCAATATGAATACAATAATAATTTCATAATATGAAATGATTATCCCTAGAGCATCCATTTCTAGGAATTTATCTCAGGACCAATTTCTACAAGTGCATAGAAATATAGGTTTTAGGTATCCAGGGACACTTTTATCATAACAGGAAAATAGTATGCAATTAAGGGGAGAGATGGTATAGAAATAGCCACCCTATAACAGGAATTTGGTCAAATAAATTAAGGCAATTATTTCCATAGAATATGCATTTCTTTAAAAATGTCAATCATTTGCATGAAAATATAGTCATTAATAATTGATAAATGAACAGGTTACAAAACATAATACGGTATCACATAGATAAAGCAGTATACCTAAATAGGCAGGTATGTATATGCACAAGGAAATTTCTGGAAGGAAGTACATCAAAACGCTAGTAATCCTTATCATTTGGTGGTTAAGATTGTGTGCTTTCACTACCACTGGAATTTTCTATATTGAGGTTTTATCTTTGCAATGTTCACAGACTTTGACAATTAGAGAGAAACAATAAAAGTAAATGCATTTGTGAAACAGAAAAGCGTTTCCTAACTTTTAAAAAACGTGACTACATGACAAAGCACAAATTCTATAAAGATTAATCTAACTTTAATACATTTCTTCATTTGATATGAATAATTTATAATATTTCATATTTTAATTTACCACTTGTATTCTATGATCAGGTTTAGATAGTTAATGCGGTTAAGTGGGTTATTTTCTGCATTGGGATGCCAAATCACCTCTGTGGATTTTCCTGTTTCCATAGAATTATCAAGATAATTATCTAAAATACATCTCTAAATGACTGTATCCTGTAAACTTTTATTCAGATGGAGATGAGTAATTTTTGTCATTCTTTAAAATGTGCTAAATATGTTCCTTACCTTTCAATGAAAAGTAAATACTCGTCTTTTTTTATTGTACCAAGGGAGTTGTTCTGTAGCAGAAAAAAAAATCCTGTAAATAAAAATAACAAATACCCGATTTTAAACTTCATTTTGCAAAAGTTTATTCACACATTACTGGACTTGTAAATCATACTTTAATATGGTTAGAATTTTACAACATTAGAAGGAAATTGGTGGCAGATGACATCGCATACACTGACAGAAGACGCACATTCATTAGCACAAAGTCCCCCTCCCATCCCACTGTTCTTCGAATTGAAACCTGCTGCACAAAAGTATAACGCACATCATTTGCTTTTTAACAATACTACCTAACATTTAATACCTTTGTTTTATCTACAAGGTTGTTGCAAGCATTGAGAAGGGCTACGTGGCAAGTTAGCAGCAAGGTTGGGGTATAATATATGCCAGCCTAAAAAGAGAAATATAATAAAAATGGTGTAACTGACTCACGGCAACATGGGTTCGCAAACCTTGTAGATGGATATAAACCAGGCTTGCCAAACATCACAGACAGCACTTATTAAATCAGCTTCGTGGAATGCAATACGCCTGCTGTCTAGTCCCTCCCCCCTCTGCCAATACCCGACTCTTCCCTTTTTTATCCAGTGTAAAAATACATGCTCATAGAATATTTAGAGAAAATCGTTTTGTTTTTAAATCGTCTATAGTCACACTACCCAATGACGCCATTTAGACCATTTTCATTCAATTTTTTTTAAACAGGTTTTTGTCAGGAGACCCTTGACAAACTAAACGGGAAATCGGGATGGGCGGAGAGCACAAGGAAGACACGCCTCTTCTGCCCTTGCTAGGAACTATGACTGGCATTTTTACCTCATGTCTACGTTTTCTTTCTATTTTTTTAATTATAAAACTATAAATATAGACTTTTTGGGGGGTAGGGGGGACACCATCCAGGGGTCGCACCTCAGCCGACGGGCAGCGCCTGGGAAGGTGGGCGGAGCCAGGAGCAGTGGCGTTTGGCCGTTCGTTGGGCGTAGGGTTTGTCAATTAAGCTGGACCAGCAAATGAGGAGCGAACTAAAGGCACGCTGGGAACGAAATGAACGGGAGGTCGGGCTGCAAGGGGAGGGGGCTCGCGATCTAAAACGAGAAGAGATCTCGGGGTCTCATACTGCGCCATTCGGCTGCGGCACACCTCGGCACTCCGTAGCTGCAGCCGGGAGAGGCCTTGCAGCTACCGCTGTCGCCCAGGCGTCCACTGCCGCTGCCACCTCAGCGCCGGCCTCTGCATCCTCAGCTCCAGCTCCGCTCTGCGCCGCTGCTGCCATCGCCGCTGCCATCGCCGCTGCCACCTCCGCAGCCCGGGCCACCGCCGCCGCCACCCAAGCATCCGTGAGTCATTTTCTGCCCATCTCTGGGCGCGCGGTCTTCGCGGTAGAGTTTTGCAGGCTTGCAAAATGGCAGAAGCAGATTTTAAAGAGGTCTCGGAACCTGTCGCCCAAAGTGTTGCCGAAGAGGAGATGGCTAGCTCGGCTAGTGATTCTGGGGAAGAATCTGACAGCAGTAGCTCTAGCAGCAGCACTAGTAGCAGCAGTAGCAGCAGCAGCAGCAGCAGCAGCAGCAGTAGCAGCAGCAGCAGCAGCAGCGACAGTAGCAGCACTAGCAGCGGCAGCGGCTTAAATAGAAAGAAGAGGGTACCTGAGCCTTCCAGAAGGGCGCGGCGGGCTCCGTGGAGAACAGATTTCGTGATTAAGCTGCCTCAGGCTGTTAGAAATCGTGTGCAGGCGCTTAGAAACATTCAAGATGAATGTGACAAGGTAGACACGATGTTCTTAAAAGCGATTCATGATCTTGAAAGAAAATATGCTGAACTCAACAAGCCTCTGTATGATAGGCGGTTTCAAATCATCAATGCAGAATACGAGCCTACAGAAGAAGAATGTGAATGGAATTCAGAGGATGAGGAGTTCAGCAGTGATGAGGAGGTGCAGGATGACACCCCTAGTGAAATGCCTCCCTTAGAGGGTGAGGAAGAAGAAAACCCTAAAGAAAACCCGGAGGTGAAGGCTGAAGAGAAGGAAGTTCCTAAAGAAATTCCTGAGGTAAAGGATGAAGAAAAGGAAGTAAAGGATGAAGAAAAGGAAGTTCCTAAAGAAATTCCTGAGATAAAGGATGAGGAAAAGGAAGTTCCTAAAGAAATTCCTGAGGTAAAGGATGAGGAAAAGGAAGTTCCTAAAGAAATTCCTGAGGTAAAGGATGAAGAAAAGGAAGCTCCTAAAGAAACTCCTGAGGTAAAGGATGAAGGAAAGGAAGTTCCTAAAGAAATTGTTGAGGTAAAGGCTGAAGAAAATGCAGACTCTGAAGACGGTATGGAGGCAATCCCTGAAGTAAAAGAAGATCCTAAAGAAGCCCCCCAGGCAAAGGCAGAATATAAAGAACAGCCTAAAGCAACAGAGGCTAAGCCAAGGGCTGGAGTAAGAGAGGCTCAGAAAAGAGTTCCTGAGGAAAGGCTTCCGGAAAGACTAAGTCTTAAAAGAGCTAGGAGGGGAAAGCCTAAAAGAGAAGACCCTAAAGGCATTCCTGACTATTGGCTGATTGTTTTAAAGAATGTTGACAAGCTGGGACCTATGATTCAGAAGTATGATGAGCCGATTCTGAAGTTCTTGTCGGATGTTAACCTGAAGTTCTCAAAACCTGGCCAGCCTGTAAGTTACACCTTTGAATTTCATTTTCTACCCAATCCATATTTCAGAAATGAGGTGCTGGTGAAGACATATATAATAAAGTCTAAACCAGATCACCATGATCCCTTCTTTTCTTGGGGATGGGAAATTGAAGATTGCAAAGGCTGCAAGATAGACTGGAGAAGAGGAAAAGATGTTACTGTGAAAACTATCCAGCGTCGCACAGCTGCTACTGGAGAAATCCAGCCAAGAGTGGTTCCTAATTCATCATTCTTCAATTTCTTTAGTCCTCCTGAGATTCCTGTGATTGGAAAGCTGGAACCACAAGAAGATGCTATCCTTGATGAGGACTTTGAAATTGGGCAGATTTTACATGATAATGTCATCCTGAAATCAATCTATTACTATACTGGAGAAGTCAATGAATACGGCTCCTACTATCGAGTTGGCAAAGATTACGGAAACAGGAAGTATAGAAAATAAAAAGGTCAATCTCAAAGATTTTTCAAGAATCTTAAAAATTCAAGAAGTGAAGCAGATTCATACAGTCTTGAAAAAAGTAAAACCCTAACCTGTAACCTGAATACTATTATTTCTTATAGTCATGTTTTTGTAGTTTCCTGGTAGTCTGTATTTGAAAAATTGTCCTAAAAAGTGTCTTAAGTGCCAGTTTATGCTATCTAGACTGTGGTAGTATAATATTCTTCAAAATATGTAAGCTGTTGTCAGTTTTCTAAAGCATGTTAGTTTGGTGCTACAGAGTATTGACTTTTGTGATGTCCTTTGGTCGTGTTCCTGTTAGACTATAGCTGTGAAACTGTCAGAATTGTTAACTGAAACAAATATTTGCTTGAAAAAAAAAAGTTTATGAAGTACCAGTGCAAGTGTTTTATTTTTTTCTTTTTTCCAGCCCAGAAGACTAAAGTTTAAATCTGCTTGCACTAGCTGTGCCTTCATTACTTTGCTATATAAATACAGTACTTATGCTAACTAAAACAGTGTATTTTGAAGTTTGACTGCTTGAAAAAGATTAGCATACATTTAAGAATGTCAAGACCACATTTGATTCAATTGAGCGCTTCTGTATTTGACATATAGTGGCCTATAAATTTAATCATAATGATGTTATTGTTTACCACTGAGGTGTTAATATGATGTAGTATTTATAAAATGTTCATTCACCTTATATTGTGTAATTGTAAACTAAAGATACGATGTTTTCTTTGTATTGTGTTCTTTCACTGAAAATAATCACTTCATTTGATACTGTTTTTCATGTTCTTTTATTGCAACCTAAAATAAATAAATATTAAAGTGTGTTATGCTATAAAAATCTAGCCTTTTCTTCTGACTGTAAAAGAGGGTTGCTTATCATAGAAAAAAGTAGAGGATCACACGGAAAAGGACAATTTAATAAAAGATAACTATTATTAACATTCTGATGTATTTTCCACATCTTAGTTTTTCTGTTAGAGGACACTCATTCAAGGTTTTGGAGAGCAATAGGACAAAGAAGGAACAGGGCATGGAGGGAAAGGAAGGGTAAGGGAGGAGAGGGTGGGGATAGTTAAGGGAGGAGGGATAAAGGAGGAATGGGGAAGAAAGAGGTGAGAAAGGGAAAGGGAAGGAAGGTGTGTAGCAGAAGGAATAGGGGGGTGGGGGGAAAGGGGAGAGGGAACTGGAGAGAAGAGGGGAAGGAAAGCTGGAATGCCTCACTCACAAAGGCGATTTATATATAAGACAAATTATGGATGCACCCTTCACCTTGACGTGGGAGGAGGTCACACTACCTTGGCTAATTTTTTCTTACAGGTGACATCAGGCTCTCATCTCTTCACCATGCAGCTTGTCACAGAGTAATTAGATCCTAAGATTTTGGTTTGTGATAAGTGGGAGCAAGTTCCCTCACACTTCAACTCAGTTTACCAGGCAGCTTTGCCCTGGATGTAAAGGGCACAGCAAATAATAAAATGGTATCTCATCTCACATTTGTCATTTCCCAGTCCACATATGTTTTTCTTGAAGCATCACACACTGGGGTCTGTGGGGGGAGGGGGGAATAGGGGAGGGCCAGCTGGGGGTGGGGAGTTGGGGAGAGAGAGCATGGGGAGAAATGCCACATATAGGTGATGGGGAGGAAGGCAGCACATCACACTCCCATGTGTGTACCTATGCAATAATCTTGCATGTTCTTCACATGTACCCCCAAACCGAAAATGCAATTAAAAAAATAAACCTCATAGGAAACTGTAGCCTAAGTAAGACAGGATTTTAGAATTTCTGGCTCTCTAGGCATAAAATGATCTACAATAGTCCTCCATACCCCAGCATATATAGTTTAGCACCTTGCTTTTGTCTCTGCTTAACAATAGTCCCTCCCCCGATTTCTGTAATGTAAAAACTATTACACCCGATGTCGTATTTAACCAACCACATGTGTTTGGATAGTTAGGTATTTTTTATGATTTCCACAACATCAGGAAGCAAATTGTTTTTAGCAATACCACAGTATTTTTTTTTACAGTGCCTGTTTTATTTCTGAGATTTTTGCATCCGTGAAGAATAGTTACGGTAGATTTACTTATATGCCAGAACCAAACGAAGACTATAATAAATATACTGTACCTGGCTCCTGCTGCATAGGTGTTTAAATTGGATATATACTGTACTTGCCAGACATCACAGACAGCAGGACCCTGAAAACTTCTACATGGGATGCAATAGGCTTTTTGCATCTTAGAACTCTTACCAAAGTATTTAGCACCTTCCTTTTCTGTGTTTTCCATATTAAAGGAACACATGTTATAATATAATATTTGCAAAATAGAAGCAGAAATGCAGAAGATAAATATCACTCAGAAGCACACTACACTATGATATGGCCTTTTTGTGGATTGATGTATTTTTTTCCTGTTTGTCTCTTGATAAGGTTTTATTACTGCTTTTTTTTAACTTTAAATCTAGGGATGGGGTAGGGTTGCAGAGAGCCAAAGATTTATCCATCAGTGGGGATGGGATACTGGAAATGCAATTAGTCTGTAGTGTATGCTTCAACCACCTCTAAATGTTAAGGAAGGTGGGCAGATCCAGGAAATCTGGTGGGCTGGCACATGTATTGGGCTGCATGTTTGCCCATCACACTTGCTCAGGTAATGAATGATGTCAGACGGAGAAGCCCGCTAGGAGCTAAGGTAAGGGGGAAGGGGAGGTAGTGAGAAGTGCTCAATGGGTCTTCTACACCTTCCTTATGGTGTGTTCTTTCTTGCTGCTGTGACTCAAAGCTGAGGCCAGCTGCCCCCAGCCCGAGGAATAGGTCACCTCCTCCTCCAGACCGCGACCCCACCCTCTCTTTGTCTTCCTTTGCAGTCCAGACCACCTCCTTGTTAATGAGCTCATTCCTCTCCTGAGTTGGGCTCTGAGTATCCACCTAGTCATTCTAAATCTTGGGTCTTTTTAGTTTAAGGTGGCAGACTCATATAACAAGAGACATTCCTAAGCAGCAGTGACAGAGACTACTAAAAACGTAATGGAAGGAACCTGAGCTGAGTGAAGAAAGTGACAACACAGTCAAAGGATCCAAATGCCCCATTCTGCAGCCTGGAGTGTTCCAAGCCTGGAGGTGCTACACTATCTGGCAATGCCAGTTGATTTGCCCTTAAAAAGCTTCAGGGCGATGTGATAACATAGAAGCTGATTTTTATCAGGAATTGCCGGCTCTGGGAAAAGGTATATATCTTCACTTTATTAGATGTTTGAGTTAACGAGCACATGTATGAAAATGTGGAATTGTGCCTGCAGATTACAGAATGAAAGTCCTGAAAGTGATAAGGTTTCCAATAAGGAGGATCTGGATTCTGAGGTGACTGGTACAGCTGAGAGACAAAAGGAGGCCCAAAGATAGGAAAGGAGAAAAATGATTTAGAAAAAAACTCCATAAAGTAATGAGCATGTGCTGACTTTTTAAAGTTATATTTTATTTGAACAAAATATTTCAAAATCAAGGAGTTGAAGAAGATAGCAGCTGATGTTAAAATGAGATTTCCTTATCCCTTTCTCTTTGAATATTCAGAAAATAAGGTCTGCAAAGAATGTCACCTAGACCAAAGGAAAATAAAGAATATCCTTCTAAAAGTAAGATAATCATATTTTAAAAGGCACACTCCAACCTAAACTGAACAAATTCCCAAAGACTATTTATTTCCTTCGGTTTTCTTGAAATGTTACAGGAAAGTGGAACCCATGAAGAAAAAAGTCAGGTTCATTCATAACTTTGTGATTGACAGAATTTAAGTTACATGCTTTTCTAAATCAGAAATGAGATTTACATTAAACAGAAGAGTCTGTTGGATCCTAGGGTGACAGCAAAACTGAAAGGCTGACAGATCTTGACTCAACTATAAAATGGAAAAGCTGAGTTCTCAAGAACTGGAAAACGCTCAACATCTGAACTAAGAAAACAACATGATTTGAAGAAGCAGAGTGTATAACCTGCAGTATAATATTTCAACACAATTATGCATTACCTAAAATTTTCCATTTTGTGTTTTTTGTAGAGTATATTTTTAAAATGTCAAAAGGGAAGTGCTTTAGTATTAAAAGAGAGCATTTAGAAATATACCTGTCTTTGAGATGAAGAACACACCAAATTCTCTAAAGGATCTTTATTTATTGCTATGTAATTTAGTCCTTATGATGTATTTTTATCATATAGTTATTAGAGAGCTATAGTAAATATTCTCAGGCATTTTCAAAGAAGCTAATATTCACTTGAGGAAAAATACACTTGAAGAATGCATCCAAACTGACACAAGAACAGAAAATCAAACACCACATGTTCTCACTCATAGGCGGGTGTTGAACAATGAGAACACATGGACACAGGGAGGGGAGCATCACACACTGGGGTCTTTTTGGGGTAAATAGTGGAGGGACAGCAGGGGGTGGGGAGTTGGGGAGAGATAGTATGGGGAGAAATGCCAGATATAGGTGAAGGGGAGGAAGGCAGCAAATCACACTGCCATGTGTGTACCTATGCAACAATCTTGCATGTTCTTCACATGTAACCCAAAACCTAAAATGCAGTAAAATATATATATATTTAATATATATATATATATATATATATAAAATCAGAAAAAAAGAAAAGAATGCATCCAAGTGTACGTTTTACTTCAGCTCAGGAGTAGGAAGCATTTAATCATCTTATACCAAGTGTACCTACATTATTTTGCTATAAAATAGACATTTATTATGCAATGGTACATTACAAAATTTTAGCACTTGAATAAAGTAACACAGAGCTAAGAATTTTCAGAAACCCATTAAATATAAATTTTCCTAGATTATTTATTGTTTTGAATTTTCAAGACACAAATATATAAAGGAAAAAAAAATTGTAATTAAGATGTTACTTTCCGTAGTAGTGTTATTAAACGTTGCTGTTTCCAAGTGGTTTCCTCACTCAACCTTTATTCTTCAACTGTGTTTGTTATTTTCAAATCATTATACTTAATCACCTAAGTTTGAAGATGATTAGGCATATTTTATTTGCACTGTGTTTCACCAAAAGTTCTATTTTTGTATTATTATATCTTCTGATTATAAAATGTGTCCAGTATAGGAAATTTGGAATATATATTGAAAAGTACAAAATAATTTGAAACTATTTGAAATTTATTTGAAATTTGACACTTTATATGAAAACATTTCTATGTATATGTCTTTAAACATAATTACTATTTTATACCTTTTGTTTTTCATTTATTATATTTTGAAGTACTTTCTATAACAGTGTAAATCTTCACTCTTTTTAGTTTGATTTATAATTGATGTGTAATAATTGTATTTTTTTATATATGTATATTCATTTTTTATTACACTTTAAGTTCTGGGATACACTTGCAGAACATGCAGGTTTGTTACATAGGTATACATGTGCCATGGTATATGTACCACATTTTCTTTGCCCAGTTAATTTTTGTATTAACAATACTAAAGTTGCTTATCAGCTTAAGAAGATTTTGGGCTGAGACAATGGGGTTTTCTAAATATACAACCATGTCATCTGCAAACAGATGACTTTCCCTCTTCCTATTTGAATGTGTTAAACAGCCTAAATGACCTTATAAAAAACTGATGAAATAAATGAGGATATCCATTTGACGTACATTATACAATGTATACATGCTTTGAAACATCACACTGCACCCATAAATATGCACAATTGCTGCCTGATCAAAGATGGCTGAAAAGGAACAGCTCCGGTCTGAAGCTCCCAGTGATATCAACACAGAAGGCAGGTGATTTCTGCATTTCCAACTGAGGTATCTGGCTTATCTCATTTGGACTGGTTAGACAGTGGGTGCAACCCACAAAGGGGAGCAGAAGCAGGGTGGGGCATTGCCTCACCTGGGAATTGCAAGGGGTTGGGGAACTCCCTCCCCTTGCCAAAGGAAGCTATGAGGGACTGTGTAGTGAGGAACAGTGCATTTCAGCCCAGATACTACAGTTTTCCCACAGTCTTCACAGCCTGCAGACCAGGAGATTCTCTCCGGTGCCTATGCCACCAGGGTCCTGTGTTTCAAGCACAAAACTGGGCAGCCATTTGGGCAGACACTGAGCTAGCTGCATGAGCTTTTTCTTCATACCCCAGTGGTGCCTGGAACCCCCGGAGGACAGGACCATTCATTCCTCTGGAAAGGGGGCTGAAGCCCCCTGGGAGATCCACTGCTCTCTTCAGAGCATCTTTTTCTGTGTGACTAGTAATGTTAAGCACCAGATTAAGAAAAAATGTTGCAGATGTTACAAACATTATTTTTTCAATTGTTTTTGTATTTTTCCCTACAGAAGTTTTAATAAGACATGTTTATCTTTTTTCCCATTAGGGAATTGGGGTATTTTTGTTAGAAAAATCTTTCTGCACCAAGACCATTTTTTAAAGTTACTTTTGTTTCTTCCAATACTCTTATAGTTTTATTTAAAGCTAAATCTTTCTTGAATAATTTT
Organism: Cebus imitator; assembly: GCF_001604975.1. Taxonomy (NCBI): domain Eukaryota; kingdom Metazoa; phylum Chordata; class Mammalia; order Primates; family Cebidae; genus Cebus; species Cebus imitator. The sequence continues at coordinate 3,894,145 of NW_016107469.1, forward strand.
GATGTAAAGATCAAGACAGCTACACCACATTTTTTCTCTCAACACAACCAGTTTTTTCAATACCATTTATTAAATATTGAATATCCAATAAAATTGATTGCTGATTTTATTATCTAATTTATTATTTTATGTGTTTGGGCCTATTTTTGGACTCCTGTTTAGAAGTGTTATTCTTGGGCCAGGCACGGTGGCTCACGCCTGTAATCCCAGCACTTTGGGAGGCCGAGGCGGGTGGATCACGAGGTCAAGAGATCGAGACCATCCTGGTCAACATGGTGAAACCCCGTCTCTACTAAAAATACAGAAAATTGGCTGGGCATGGTGGCGCGTGCCTGTGATCCCAGCTGCTCAGGAGGCTGAGGCAGGAGAATTGCCTGAGCCCAGGAGGCAGAGGCTGCGTTGAGCCGAGATCGCGCCATTGCACTCCAGCCTGGGTAATGAGAGCGAAACTCCATCCCCACCCCAAAAAAAGGAAGTGTTATTCTTGTGGCAGTATAAATCTTTTTAAACATAAATTTTTCATATACATTTTAATATCTAGTAATAATAGGTATTTTATAAAACTAGTTTTTAAGATTTTCTTGGATATTTTCACGCATTTTTTTCCCAAAGGAATTGCAGTATCACTATTTTTTCAACCCCCTCCCCTATCAAAACCTAATATTTAGATTGATATGTTTTGAATTTATTGATCAACTTACAGAGAATCGGGAACTTCATATAATTCAGTCTTCTTACCTAAGATCAACGTGTTGTGCTTTTCCATTTAATTGTCTTTTTTATATCCCTCAATAGAATTTTAAAGTTTGTTAAATAACATCTGAATCATCTTTAAAAACTTGTCTTTAGTTTTTCTCCCACTTGTTCGTCTTTTGTCTATGCTGTTTGCTTATTTTTAAATCATCTGTAATTAGACATTGTGTCCTTTTTTCCCCCGCTTTGAATGGAAATAACTGTTTGCTGTGTAATGTGTGAAGAGGTGGGAGAAAATGAACTTGGGCATCTCAGAAGCTTTAGTTCATGTTTGTCTCATAATCATTTTTCTCTAAATTGTCACATCTTCCACTGAAGTTATTTCTCCTCTTAATTTAGGAGAGGAAGCTCATTCCACAGCTCATTGTAATCTGTGGAATGAGCTTCAGGTCAGCATGACTTAGTGAAATGCCTTGAGTTAGAGGTGTTCTATGGTGATCTTGTTTAGTGAATTCATTTTCGACTCACTGGCCAACCTCTGTATAACCATGTGTTGCTTGTCTGTTTCCTCTAAAGGCTCTCAGAAAATGAAGATGATATTCTGGTATAACTCCCCCTTTCTTCCGGCTCCCCTTCTGTGCTATAGTGTTATTTTCCTAAGGGATCATCCCTGTTGCTTTCACTGTGTGACACAGCCCTGAATGAAGTGATCAGGGCTTGAATACTTAAGGGAATCTACACCCTGTCTGAAATCTGTGGGAGCAAGCATTAACTCAGATTCCCGCATTGTTTTAGTCCAAATGTCACTGTAACTGGAAGATATTATTTTCAATATGTGGTGTGGGGTTGTGGCTAGTTCTTTGATTCATTTAAGATCCTTTATTCCTTTATTTTTTATTCAGAGCACTCGGATGCACAGCCAAGCATGACAGCCAGAAAGCAACACTGAGGGGACTCTCAAACTAGAAGTGTGTAGTATTCTCTAACTGTATTGATCACAGAAAACTTTTTTGGCAGCACAACTACCAGCAACCCTCCTAACTAAATAGTGTTCTAGAAACACCAGCTTGGTGAATACTGACTTTGGCCAAAGTGGTAAATTAGTCCAGGTTTACCCACTGGTAAAAGCATTCTTAATCACTAATTTTTCTAAACTCAAAATATTGAGATGATCAAATACATACAGAAAGTTGCAAATATAGAACAGAAAGGTCCTCTGTACCCTTCTGCTAGCTGCCCATAATGGTAACATCTTATACAACTATAGTACAATACCCAAACCAGGAAATATTTTGACATTGGTACAACCCACAGACCTTATTCAGATTGCATTAGATTTTACATATACTAGTGTGTGTGAGTGTATTTCTAAGCAACTTTATCACATATATGAATTCATGTAACTACCACAACAACCAACCTTCACAACTTTTTATTACTACAAAGATGCTCCCTTATACTAACCTCTCTCTTTCTTTCTCTAATTCCTGGTGACCATTGATTTGTTCTCATTATTTAAATGACAAAATAATATAGATGGTTATATAAATTGAATTATACAATATGTAACCTTTTGAGATTGGCCTATTTTCGCTCAATATAATAATCTTGAGGTCCATCTAAGTTGTACCTGTATCAATAGGTTGTTGTTGTTGTTGTGTTAAATGGTTGAGTGGCATGTTGCATTGTTTTAATCACTAATCTGTCACCATACAATAGGAAATAAAACCAGGTGGAAAGGGAGTGGTAGCACTGCCAGTGGCCAGAACTGCCCACAGGGACAAAAAAAAAGGAATTACAAGATCTTCCTTTGTAATGTCTGAAAGTTTAGTAGTAACAAGAGGAAATGCTTATATGTGTTCACAGTACAAAGTTATGTACAGATTAAGTAATTTTCCCAAGCTCACACAACCAGTATGTGGCAAAACCAAGCTTTAAACCTGACAGTCTGGCTACAGGTCCTACTCTTCACTGCTATGTAATACCACCTTTTTACCATGCTGTATCACTTAGAAGAGGCCAACAAACATATGAAAAAATGCTCATCATCACTGGTCATAAGAGAAATGCAAATCAAAACCACATTGAGATACCATCTCATGCCAGTTTGAATGGCAATCATTAAAAAATCTGGAGACAACAGATGCTGGAGAGGATGTGGAGAAATAGGAACACTTTTACACTGTTGGAGGGAGTGTAAATTAGTTCAACCATTGTAGAAGACAGTGTGGCGATTCCTCAAGGACCTAGAAATAGAAATTCCATTTGACTCAGCAATCCCATTATTGGATATATATGCAAAGGATTATAAATCATTCTATTATAAAGACACATGCACACGTATGTTCATTGCGGCACTGGATTGAACCAACCCAAACGCCCATCGATGATAGACTGGACAATGAAAATGTGGCACATATACACCATGGAATACTATGCAGTCATAAAAAATGATGATTTGTGTCCTTTGTAGGGACATAGATGAATCTGGAAACCATTATTCTCTGCAAACTAACACAAGAAGAGAAAATCAAACACCACATGTTCTCACTCATAGGAAGGTGTTGAACAATGAGAACACATGGACACAGGGAGGGGAGCATCACAAACTAGGATCTTTTGGGGGGGACTAGGGGAGGGACAGTGGGGGGTAGGGAGTTTGTGGAGGGATAACATGGGGAGAAATGCCAGATATAGGTGACAGGAGGATGGAGGCAGCAAACCACATTGCCATGTATATACCTATGCAACAGTGGTGCATGATCTGCACATGTACCCCAGAACCTAAAGCACAAAAATAAATATATTTAAAAACAAAAGAAAAGCTCCTACCTTGTCCATACCCAAGGCTAGATAGGGCCAAGAGAAGCAGCAGAGAAGAAATTAGGGCAAACTGAAGGCCAGGGGTTGAGGTGCCCAACTAAAGAGGAAAATTAATAATTCCATCTTATCTAGTGGTAGTATCCCCTGAAACCACTTGTAGCTCATGTCTGGGTAGCTTTGTCCAAGATTTATAGCTTAGGGAGACCATTAGGTAGTGGTTAGCCCCTAGTTCACATCCATCATACCCACGGATATAATGAGAATGGGCTTAGTAAATTTATATTTCAATTCATTGCAGGGTATTCCATTACTCTTGAAGATTTCTTTTAGCTTTCCAACTTGTTATATTTTATTATTACCCATCTGTTTTTCTTATTGTTAGCAGCCATAGACAGCCTTTAAATCAATAGATGTAAGAAGGGAAAAGAACCTGGTGAAGCAATTTGCTCCTTAGCATCCTTGAGGAGAGCCCAAAGGGAAATGTAAGAGAATTGGACATTGTAGAGGTTTGTATTGATTTTCACTTTTGTCACTTATTGGCTGTGTGACCTTAAGCAAGTTACTTAACTCTCTAATCCTCATTTATCATAATTATAAAATGGAACTGCTAAATGACTATTTCATGGAATTATTGTAAGACTTACATGAGATACTATCTTTCAAACACTTAGCATAGTGTTTGGCTACAGTAACCATTGAAATAATAATTACTATTATTAGTGCCACAATTACAATAAGTGAATTTTGCTTGGGACTCCAGGCAAAATGTCTTGATATTAAAGATGTTAATATTGGTATTAATTCATCCAGGCTCACTTCAAGAGAAAAAGATCCTTTCATGTATACATCGTTCGTGTATTTCACGTATTTCATGAAAGATGTGTTTCATGTAATTATTCCTGCCCTTTCTTGCTTTTTTTCTTCCCTGAATCAATAACTCTTAATTGATATCTGGTAAACACTTACTTGTTGGTATCATCACTAAATCTTTACTCTTACAATGTCACTTTGAATTTTTATCTGTTCCTCCAAAGTTTCTCTGGTATTCCACATAATCTGTTGTCTATGAAAGTCTAGTATATACACTTTTTTCTTTGGTAATGTTTAATATAATTGGACCCTTTCTAGAACACTAGAGCCCCATTTCTATGTTTATATTTCATTGATAACACCAGTCAAACTGTAAGATAGGAATTTTAAGACTATTTCAAGTTTGGAATGCTTTCCTGAAAACCTCTTTTAGTTTTGGCCAAGGTATTAATAAGGGATGCAGAGAACAGTCAATAATTTATTGAATTGGTTTTGAAAAAAATATAGTTTTATCAGGAAATCTATTTGTCTACGGTAAAATCACTGCCTTATTTTTTTAATTTTTAATTTTTATTGGAACATGGTGTATATATTTGTGGGATACATGAGATACTTTGATACAGGCATGTGATGCATAATAATCATATCAGTGTAAGTGGAGTATTGAACACCTCAAGTGTTTATCCTTTCTTGGTGTTATAAAGAGTTTAATTATAATCCTTTATTTTTTTAATGTATAATAAATTATTGTTGACTGCGGTAACCCTGTTGTGCTATCAAATACTAGATTGTATTCATTCTATCTAACTATATTTTTGTACCCATTAATTATCCTTACTCTCCTGCACCCCTCCCTGATCCTTCCCAGTCGCTGGCAATCATCCTTCTATTCTCTATTTCCATGGGTTTGTTTTAATTTTTAGCTTCCACAAATAAGTGAGAACATGTGAAGTTTGTCTTTCAGTGCCTGCATTTTTTCACGTAACATAACGACCTACAGTTTCACCCATGTTGTTGCAAATAACAGGATCGCATTCTTTTTAATGACTGAATAGTAGTTCATTGTATATATGTACCACATTTTCTTTATCCATTCATCTGTTGATGAACACTTATGTTGTGTCCTAATCTAGGCTATTGTAAATAGTGCTGCAGTAAGTATGGAAGTGCAGATATTTTTTGATATATTGATTTCCTTTCTTTTGAATACATACCTAGCAGTGGGATTGCTGGATCGTACAGTAGTTTTATTTTTAGTTTTTTGACAAATTTCCAACCTGTTCTCCATAGGGGTTGTACTAAGTTACATTCCCACCAACAGTGGGTGTCCTGGGGTTCTCTTTTCATTGCTTGCAGAAGTTTAAGAGAACACAAAAGGTGAAAGGCAATGACTGACATAATAAATGGCATCTATTTAAAATATTTGCACTGTACCCAGTGAGAAATGACAATTGAGGAAAGTAAAGGTCTTTCTTGAAATATTTTTTCTTAAACTATTACCACTATTTACAACTTCAGGCCAAATATTATGATGCTGATCTGCTGGAATTCGTATTAACTCACACCAGCCTGGCTTGCTTTAAACAAAACAGTTCCTTTAATCTAACAGAAAACAAGGACTCTGGGAATAGAATTCATTACTTAGAATAATTTAGGTGTACTTCAAGTTTTATGATAATTCTTCAGTCTCTAGATTTAAAGGCAAATGAAAAAAAATGCATGAGGACAAATAAATCACATCTATTTATTATTTTGTTAAATATTTTTCTTGGGTTCAAGGTACAAAGACAGATTTTCAACAACTGTAATATAAGTGTAAATATTGGAAGAAATATGTTTTTGCAGCATAATAATGGTGTCAGCAGGTTGCTAATTAATTGAAATTATCCTGTGAAAGACTACAGCTGTATTTAAGTAGTCTGACGTCCTAGAAAAAGAGCATGGCTATTTTTTAAAATATGCCTAGACGATGAAGCTTTAGAAAAATAAACCCTGACTGATTGCAATTTATACTAAATGAGCAATCTCTAAGCTGTACATGGGAAAGCCTCAGAAAATTTCTCTGGCGTAGGGAAATCTCTGCTTGATTTTCTGAACAACAGTTTTAGAAATAAGTCTTTTCAAAGGTTCTGATTAGCTTTGTTAAGATAGTGTCAGTATTTCCTCATGTGTTATTATTGCTGATGAAGTAACATTACAAGAACCAACGAAATAGATGCTATGTATTAAGTTACACATTTGAAGAATGAACTATTAATCCAGCAGTTTGATTTTCATTCAAGATATTTTTATGAGGAAACAAGGGATCACCAATGGTATTGGCAAACTTTAATTATGGTAATATTTATATGTAAAAAGGGAATAGTTATTTTATTGGGAGCAGAATCACTTATTTGATATTAAATGTGGCTCACAAAAGGTATTTGTGTATTTCTATCCAGCAAAAATGCATTAGGCACTTTTTAAAAAATATATCAAAATTTCTTGTTGTTTAAGTTTCTTTACTTGGCCTGTATCTTGCAACTTGCTTTGTGATAGTTTTCCTAATGGTAACTTACACCTAAAGAAAGGTAGAAGAGAAGAAACTGAGTTGCATTCCTCATTCAATTTCAGGATCTGTTTTGATATTTGCAAGTAAAGACCATACTAACGCCATTTATGAAACAACATGTAAAGATAAAACTACTTGTAAAAGAAAGAAATAGGCAATTCAGAAAAATTAAAAAAAAATCACCTTTGCTAGCAATAAAAAAGATAGAAATTAAAATGACAATGCACTGTCACATACTGCAAGTGGAAAGGTAAAACAGTACACATATCTGGTGTATGGTTGATGATACGTAACAAAAACCTGTAAAATGTGCATACTCTTTGAACCAACAATGTTCAAGGAATTTGTCCTAAGGAAATAATAGTAAAGAAAAAACAATTTTAATACTGTTCATTTCAGTGTTGCTTACAATACTGTAATATTGGAAATGGCGTAAATGTCCAACAATAGAAAACTCAGTTTATAAGTTATGATTTATTCATAAGGTTAAATAATTTGAAGACCATTTAAAGTAATAATGTAGATCTATATTGACATGGAAAGAAACCTAGGATAAATTGTTTTATGAAAAATATCGGCTGGGCACAGTGGTTCACGCCTGTAATCCCAGCATTTTGGGAGCCCGAGGCCAGCAGATCACCTGAGGTCAGGAGTTCGAGACCAGCCTGGCCAACATGGTGAAACCCCATCTCTACTAAAAATAAAAAATTAGCTGGGTGTGGTAGCACATGCCTGTAATCTCAGCTAGTCTGGAGGCTGAGGCAGGAGAATTGCTTGAACCCAGGAGGTGGATGTTGCAATGAGCCGAGATTGCCATTGCACTCCAGCCTGGGCAACAGAGCAAGACATCGTCTCAAAAAAAAAAAATCACAGAATATGAAAATATATGTATGTATGCTTAAAGACAGGAATACTTTCTAGTTGTAGATGATTTTGTTGTTCTATGAAAATCATAGAGTATACCTACACAAACCTAAATGATATAGCCTTCTATACACCTAGGCTATAGGCTATTACTCCTAGGCTACAAACTGATACAACATTTTACTGTTATGAATACTGCAGACAATTTAAATAAAATAATAGGTAGTTATGTATTTAGATATATCTAAACACACAAAAGGTAGAGGAAAATACAGTATAAAAGATTACAACATGGTACACTTGTGTGGGAAACTTAGCGTAAATGGAGCTTGCAGGATGGGAAGTCACCCGGGGTGAATCAGTGAGTGCTTAGTGAGTGAATGTGAGGGCCTAGTACATTCCTGCAGACTTTATAAACACTGTACAATTAGGCTTCACTAAAATTATAAAAAAATACTTTTCTTTCTTCGATAATAAATTAACCTTAGCTTACCGTAACTTTTGACTTTATAAGTTTTTAATTTTTTGACAGAGTCTCCCTCTGTTGCCCGGGCACTTCCTCTGTTGCAATGGCCCTATCTTGGCTCACTGCAACCTCACCTCCTGGGTTCAAGTGATTCTCCTGCCTCAGCCTCCTGAGTATCTGGGATTACAGGTGCCTACCACCACGCCCTGCTAATTTTTTGTATTTTTAGCAGAGACGGGATTTCAGGCTTATCCCGAACCCTTGACCTCGTGATCCACCCGCCTCAGCCTCCCAAAGTGCTGGGATTACAGGCGTGAGCCACTGTGCCTGGCAATAAATTTTTAATGTTATAAAATATTTTCACTCCTAATAACAGTTAGCTAATAACACAAACACATGGCACAGTAGACAAAATTATTGTCTTTATATCCTTGTTCTGTAAGCTTTTCTATTTTTAAATTTTTTGTTATTATGTTTTACTTTTTAAACTTTTTTTGTTTTAAAAATATGACACAAACACACACATTAGCCTAAGCCTACACAGGGTCAGGGTCATCAATATCACTGTCGTCCACCACCACATCTTGTTCCACTGGAAAGTCTTCAGAGGCAATAATATACATGAAGCTGTTATCTATGACAATACTTCCTGAAGGACATGTCTGAGGCTGTTTTATAGTTATTTTTGAGTAAGAAAAAGGAATAAATTCTAAAATAATGGTAGGAAGTATAGTAAATATACAAACCAGTAGCATAGTCATTTATTATCAAGTATTATGTACTATATGTAATTGTATGTGCTACACTTTTCTACAACTGGAAGTGCAGTGGGTTTGTTTACACCAACAAACAGGTTACCAACAGATTAATAATGTGTCGTGCTACAATGTTGGGATGGCTGTGACTTCACTAGGTGATAGGAATTTTTCAACTCCTTTATAATGTTATGGGTCCACCATTTATATGTGATCCATCATTGACTGAAACGTCTTTATGTGTGGCATGACTGTATATATGTTATGTGTGATACACAAAAATGTAGATACTGTTTATATGTTCCAGGTTTTTGGGTAATTTACATACATAATTTTTGGCATTCTAAATATGGTATCATGATCAGAACTGACAGTTGTGATCAAAAGAAAACAAAGTGGGAGAAACAGAAACTTGTAAGAATTATGGTGGCTATATATGGGTCAAGAAGAAAATTATGTGCAACTAAAGTAAAAAAAATACCAAATTGTGCAAGTTCTATATAGGCACGTATTTGAGCTATGCAATATTGGATTTGAATTTTAAAATAAAATGTATTAAAGCATACACACAGGAGTTGTTCCCTTCAGAATGGTCATCTTAAGAATAAATATTTATTTCAGTAATGCTGAAATTAACAGAATGTTAAAGATTACATATTTACTCATTGCACAGGTGAGAAATCTTGCACTCATTGCATCTAAATCCTATCCAAAGTCACAGAAGAGCTAGTTCATGGGAGGTTTACAAAACCATGCTTCTTTCTCATTCCATTTTTTTGATAATTAACTATTACTAAAAACCAAAGTTTTTCCAACATCCCTGACCTTCAGTGATTACTTTTCCTATATATACTCTAATAACCTAGTCTTAGTCTTTTTTTTCCCAAGTAACCTAACTAATCCGACCAGGTAGCCTAATCACAATCTAGTTTACTTTTCCAATTATTTCTGAGAAACAGCAGAGAGGCTTGGTTTTGTGGTCCAAAAGTGTGTCTGCTTCTCACTTTTCAGTTCTTTTATTTAAATGTGTGTGCATACATAATAGGTATGTTAATATGTGAGGTACATGAAGTATTTTAATAAAGGCCCACAGTGCTTAATAATCACATCAGAGTAAATGGGGTATTGATCACCTAAAGCATTTATTCTTTCTTTGTGTTACAAAAAATCCAATTGTACTCTTTAAATCATTGTTGACTGTAGTCACCATGTTGTGCTATCAAATGCTGGATCTCATCCATAATACCTAACTATAGTTTTGTACCCATTAACCATCCGCACTAACCTCTCCACCTCGAATCCCTTCCCTTTTGTTTTACGCTCTATCTCCATGAGTTCTAATGTTTAGCCCCCATAAATAAGTGAGAACATGCAAAGTTTGTCTTTCTTTGGCTGGCTTATTTCATTTAGCATAATGACCTCTGGTTCCATCTCTGTTGTTGCAAATGACAGAATCTCATTCTTTTTATGGCTGAATAGTACTCCATTGTACATATGTACTACATTTTCTTTATCCCTTCTGCTCATAGACACTTAGGTTGCTTTCAAATCTGGGCTATTGTAAATAGTGCTGCAATAAACGTGAGAGTGCAGATATCTCTTGGGTATACGGATTTTTTTTTTCTTTTGGATACATACCTAGCAGTGAATAATATGGTAGCTCTATTTTTAGTTTTTTGAGCAAACTAAAACTATTTTCCATAGTTATTCTACTAAAGTACATTCCCACCAACAGTGTATTATGATTCCCTTTCTCCACATCCTTGCCAGCATTTGTTATGTCCATTTGTTTTTGTCTTTTGCAGAAAATCCACATTACATGAGATGAGATAATATATCATTGTAGTTTCTTTAATTTGCATTTCTCTGATATTGAGCACTTTTTCATATACCTGTTTGCCATTTGTATGTTCTGTTAGTCCATTCTTGAACTGCTATAAACAATCATCTGAGACTGGGTAATTTATGAAGAAAAGAGGTTTAATTGGCTCACGTTTCCACAGGATGTACAGGAAGCATGATGCTGGCATCTGTTTGGCTTCTGGGGAAGACTCAGGAATCTTACAATTGTGGCAGAGGTGAAGATGGAGCACACACATCACATGGCCACAGTAGGACCAAGTGGCGGGGAGGTGCTACACACTTTTAAACAACCAGATCTCATGAGAACTTTATCACGAGAACCAAGGAAATGGTGCTAAGCCATTAATGAAGGGTCTGCCCCATGATTCAATTAACTGCCCCAAGACCTCACCTTCAACATCGGGGTTTACATTTTGACATGAGATTTGGGTGAGGACACAGATCTAAACCATTATCATTTCTCCCCTGGACCCCCAAATCTCATGTCCTTTTTATATTGCAAAATATAATGATCCCTTCTTAATAATCCTCAAAGTCTTAACTCGTTTCAATGTTAAATCAAATGTACAAAGTTCCAAGTCTCATCTGAGACAAGGTTAGTCCCTTCTGCCTATGAGCCTGGAAAATAAAAAATGTGTTGCAATGTGGGTACAAGCATTGCATAAATATTCCCATTCCAAAAGGGAAAAATCTACCCCCACCAAAAGAAAAGGAGCAACCAGTCCCATTCAAATCCAAAATCCAGCAGGATAGTAATTAAATATTAAAGCTTCAAAATAATCCTATTTGACCCCATATCTACGTGTTGTTGCAAGTTACTGGGTCTCATTTTTTTTTATATAGCTGAATAGTACTCCACTGAGTATATGTACCACATTTTCTTTATTCATTCATCAGTAGATAGACAGTTTGCTTCCAAATTTTGGCTATTGTAAATAGTACTGCAACAAACGTAGGAGTGTAACTATCTCTTTGATATACTGATTACCTTTCCTTTTGATATATACCCAGCAGTGGAATTATGGAATCATGTGGTAGCATTTATCTGATAATCAATAATGTTGAGCACCTTTTTATATGCCTGTTTGCCATTTGTATGTCTTCTTTTGAGAAATGCCCATTAAAACCTTTTGCCCATTTTTTGGATTGGATTATTAGAATGTTTTCTATAGAGTTGTTTGAGCTTCTTATTAATATATATTCTGATTATTAATACCCTGCCAGATGGGTAGTTTTCCATTTTATTTTGATTCTGTGGGTTATCTCTTCATTCTGCTGATCGTATTCTTTGCTGTGGAGAAATTTTTTAACTTGATGTGATCTCATTTGTCTATTTACATTATAATTGCCTGTGCTTGTGGGTAATGATCAAGAAATTTCTGCCCACACCAATGTCCTGGGGATTTTCCTCAATGTTTTCTTATAGTAATTTTATAGTTTGATGTCTTAGATTTAAGTTTTTAATCCATCTTTATTTTGCTTTTGTATATGGTGATAGGTAGGGATCTAGTTTCTTTCTTCTTTATAGGGATATTCACTTTTCCTAGCACCATGTATTTAAGAGACCATCTTTTCCCCAGTGTATGTTCTTGGCACCTTTGTCAAAAATGAGTTTACTCTAGGTGTATGGATTTATTTCTGGGTTGTCTATTTTGTTTCCTTGGTCTATGTGTCTGTTTTCATGTCAGCACCATGCTATTTTGATTACTACAGCTCTGTAGTACAATTTGAAGTCAGGTAATGTGATTCCTCCAGTTTTGTTCTCTGTGCATAGCATAGCTTTGGCTATTTATTTTGTAGTTCTGTATAAGTTTTAGGTTTTTTTTTCCTATTTATGTGAAAAATGTTGATACTTTGATAGGGATTGCATTGAAACTGTAAATTGCTTTTTGTATTATTGACATTTTAACCATGTTGATACTTTCAATCCAGGAGCACTGTATATCTTTCTATTTTTTGTGTTATTTGCAATTTATTTTGTATGTATTTTATTATTTTCATCATGGAGATTTCTCACTTTTTTGGTTAAGGTAACCCCTTAGAATTTCCTTTTATGTGTGGCTACTATAAATGGGATTTGTTTTTTCTTTTCCAGATTGTTCACTGTCACCATATAGAAGTGATGCTGAAAGATTTACTGTAGCCCAAACAGCAAAGATGGCATCCTGCTCCTCTCCCTGAGAGCTTTGTTCTAGGGAGGACTGAAACTTCTGTCAGCTGGAGAACATGGGCTAAAAAGGGCTACCCTTTGTAGATAACCTGACCTTCCTCTCCAGTTGCGTTTAACATTTTTTTCTTTCATTTTGACTAGACTCTCAATTTACTTCCATTGATTCATATGTCCTAATTCATGCTAGTACCACACCGTTTTGATTACTGTAGCTTTATATTAAGTTTTGAAGTAAGAACGTGTGAGTGCTCCAACTTTTGTTTTTATACAATTATGTTGGCTATCCTGGTTTTCTTTAATTTCACTGTGAATTTTAGGATTTCTGCATGTCAATTTCTGTAAAAAAATAAAAAGCCACCTGAAAATTTGATAGGAATTTCACTGACTTTCTACATCAATATGAGGAGTATTGCCATATTAACAACACTAACTCATCTAATCCATAAAGGTGGTATGCCTTTACGTTTATCTAGAATTTATATAATTTTTTAGGAATGTTTTGCAGTTTCAGCATACGTGTATCACACCTCCTCTGTTAAATTTATTCCTAAGTATTTTATTCTCCTTGATAGTATTATACATTAAATCATTTTCTCATTTTTATTTTCAGCTTGCAATTTCATTTTGGAAATGAATTGTTTATTTACTTTATTGATGTTTTTGGTGTCTACAGACTTTTTCTCTTAGTATAAAGCTCATTGAATTTTAAAACTAATTGTTCCACTAAAAAAAACTTACACTAAATTACTATTTATATAATGCTGTTTTTTCTTTGTGCTTTGGTGTAACATAGATAAAGATTTATCTGTCCAACCCTTCCCAACTTCAGATGTAAAACATGTATAACATGTGAAAACGTGTAATTCTGTGAATAAACCATTCCTTAAACATAGAAATGGCAAGTTTGCTGTTTCATTCTTACTCTCTTTAATAGTTGATTTGCAAAATAATAATAAATGAACTGCTCTTGGCCATATGTTTAACGTGTAATTTGATTGCCTTTCACTTTTCTTGAACGTGGTTTTTCTTCTTTTTGTAAAGTCTTTATTAGTCTGTTTTTGCACTGCTATAAAGGAATACCTGAGACTGGGTAGTTTATAAACAAAAAATGTTTCACTACCTCACATTTCCACAGGCTGCACAGGAAGCATGATGGCTTCCGGAGAAGCCTCAGGAAACTTTCAGGCATGGTGGAATCCAAATGGGATGCAAGCAAATCTTACATGGCCAGACAAAAATGAAGAGAGAGAGGAGGGAGGTGCTATACACTTTTATACAATCAGGTCTTATGAGAAACGGCTCACCATCACAAGAACAACACCCAAGGGAATAATATTAAACCATTCATGAGAAACCACCACCATGATTTAGTCGAATCCCACAAAGCCCCACCTCCAACAGTGGAGTTTGCAATTCAACCTGAGATTTGGGTGAGGGCACAGAGCCAAACGATGTCATTCTGTCCCTGGCCCCTTCCAAACCTCATGTCCTTCTCACATTTCAAAATATAATTTTGCATTCCCAACAGTTCCCCAGATTCTTAAGTGATTGCATTACCTTATCTGAGAAAAGTTTAGTCCCTTCTACCTATGAGCGTGTAAAATCAAAAATGAGTTAGTTACTTCCAAGGTACAATATATGTATAGGACATTGGGTGGATACTCCCATTCCGAAAGGGAGAAATCAGGCAAAAGAAAGGGGTTACAGGCCCTACATAAGTCCAAAACCCAGCACAGTAGTCATTAAACCCTAAAGCTTCCAAGTAATCTCCTTTGACTCCATGTCCCAAATCTAGGATGCACTGGTGCAAGAGGTGAGCTCCCAAAGTCTCAGGCAGCTCCTCCCCTGTGAATTTGTAGGGTTCAGCTCCACAACTGCTTTCATGGGCCAGTGTGGAGTGCCTGCAGCTTTTTTTTCAGGTTCACGGTGCAAGCTGCTGGTGGATCTACTATTCTGGGGTCTGGAGAATGGTGGCCCTCTTCTCACTGCTCCACCAAGCAGTACCCCAGTCGGGATTCTGTGTAGGAGCTCCAACCCCACATTTTTCTTCTGCACTACCCTAATAAACATTCTCCATGAGGGCTCTGCTCCTGCAACAGGCTTCTGCTTGGAAATCTAGGCTTTTCTGTGCATTCTCTGAAATCTAGATAGACGCTCCTAAGCTTCAACTCTTGCACTCCATTCATCTTCAGGCTTACCAACACACGGAAGCAACCAAGGCTTACAGGTTGCACCCCCTGGAGCAGTGGCCCAAGCTACACCTGGGCCTGTTTGAGCCACATGTCAAGCTGGAGCAGCCGGGATGTGAGAAGCAGTGTCCCACATCTGTGAAACCATTTTTCTTTCCTAGGCCTCTAGGCTTATAATGGGAGGGGCTACCATGGTTGTCTCTGAAACTCCTTTGAAGACTCCCCATTGTCCTGGGGAATGACATTTGGGTCCTCTTTACTTATGCAAATTTCTGCAGTTGGCTTGAATTCCTCACCAGGAAGTAGGTTTTTCTTTTTTGCCACTTTTCCAGCTGTAAATTTTTCAAACATTTGTGCTCTGCTTCGCTTTTAAATATAATTTCCAGTTTCAGGTCATTTCTTTGCCCACACATATGAGCATACATTGTTAGAAGCAGCCATGGCACATCTTGAATGCTTTGCTGCTTAGAAATTTCTCCTGCCAGACACCATAAATCATCACTCTTAAGTTCAAATTTCACATATTCCTAGAGTAGGGGTGTAATACAGCCAATCTCTTTGCTAACACGTAACAAAAGTGACCTCTGCTCCAATTCCCAATATGTTTCTCATTTCCATCTGAGACCTCCTCAGCCTGGTCTTCACTGTTCGTATCACTATCAGCATTTTGGTCACAATATATATATTTTTTTGAGATGGTGTCTTGCTCTGTCACTCGGGTTGGAGTGTGATGGCGCAGTGGTGCAATCTCGGCTCATTGTAACCTCTGTATCCTGAGTTCAAGAGATTCTTGTGCCTCAGCCTCCCGAGTAGCTGGGATTAGAGGCACACACCACTGTGCCTGGCTAATTTTTGTATTTTTAGCAGAGACCAGGTTTCACCATGTTGGCCAGGCTGGTCTTAAACTCCTGACCTCAAGTAATCCACCAGCCTCAGTCTCCCAAAGTATTGGGATTACAGGTGTGAGCCACAATGCCTGTCCTGGTCACAACAATTTAACAAATCTCTAGGAAGTTCCAAACCTTCCCTCAAATTCCTGTCTTCTAAGCTCTCCACACTCTTCCAAAGTCTCCTTGTTGTCCAATTCCAAAGCTGCTTCCACATTTTCAGGTATCTTTATAGCAAAAAGACCCTTTCCTTGGTACCAACTTTCTGCATTAGTTCGTTCTCACATTGCTATAAAGAACTACCTGAGACTGGGTAATTTATAAAGAAAAGGGGTTTAATTAGCTCATGGTTCTGCAGGCCACATAATGGAAGCATTGTTGTGGCCATCTGCTCAGATTCTGGGGAAGCCTCAAGAAACTTACAATCGTGATGGAAGACAAAGGGTGAGCCAGAACTTCACATGGCCAGAGCAGGAAGAAGAGATGTGGGGAGGTGCTACACACTTTTAGGCAACCAGGTCTTAAGAGAACTCACTCCCCATCAGGAGAACAATATCCAGTGTGATGACGTCAAACTATTCATGAGAAACTACACCTATGATTCAATCACCTTCCTCTAGGCTCCACCTCCAAAATTGGGGATTACAATTCAACTTGAGATTTGGGCAGGGACACAGATCTAAACCATATCAAAGTCCTTATTTTATTCTATCTTTTGTTTTTCCATCAATCTCCTATTATTTTGCAGCCTTTGATCATTTTATCAGTCTTGAGTATGGACCTGTGTTTCTTCCTAAAAAAAAGTTATTATTTTCATTTTTACTTCATCTTAGTGAGCACTGAAGAGGAAATTGGGCTAAACATGTAACTCTGTAGCTGGTAATACTTCTTTTAATAAGACTTCTCATTTCCTTATAGGCCTTTCCTTCAGATCCATCACAGAAGTTTCTAACTTCTGTGATATTTTGGGTGATTTTTTTCCTGTCAATTGCTTAAGTAGTACTGGGACGAAGGATAGGGAGATGGGAGAAAGGCTTTTTCCTGGAAGCAAAATTGAAAGAATATGCTACCTGTATTACTCTAGTACACCTACTGCTCAGTTGGTATTATAAATACCTCTGTTGCAGTAGTTCTTTGGGGGAGATATTTAACGTCAGGGCCTTAATATTGTGCCATAGTTGAGCCCATTATGTTAATAGCTATCAGCCAACTGTTTCAAATTTCCCACATAACCATGTCCTTCCTGAAACAGAGTGTTAAGAGGATTAGTTGTAAAAACCATGATTTTAATCAACTATAATCAGTATAACCAGTGCATATAATAATTTTATGTGTCACCTTGACTGACCTATGAGACGCTCAGACAGTCATTCAGATATCGTTTTGGGTTTGTCTGTGAGTGTGTTTGGGGGTCCAATTAACATTTGAATCAGTAGACTAGGTAAATCTGATTGCCCATCTTAATGTGTGTAGGACTCAACCAATCACGGGAACAACTGACTAGAACAAGAAGATTGATCCTCCTTCCAATAAGAGGAAACTCTTCTTACCTGACTGCCTTCCATCTGGAACGTTGTTTTTTTTCTGCCTTCAGACTCAAACCCAGTCATTAGCTACTCTAGGATCCTGAGCCTGCAAGACTCAAATTCCACTACTTGCTCTTCTAGGTCTCCAGCTCGCTGACTGCAGATCTTGGGACCTGTCAGCCTCCACAATCATGTGAGCCAATTCCACATAATAAATCTCTTCCTCGTTCTTTCCCTCTCTAATATATCTCCAATGGGTTTTGTTTCTCTGAAGAACCCTGACAAGCCAGTATCCTACCCTTACTTCACAATAACTCTTCCCACCACCCCATCCCCATCTCGAGAAAACCTTTTTTCTCTCATAGCTTTTATGCAGTCTGCCACCTACAACTACCCCTCTGAGAGGTTACCCTCAGTGACTCTTGAGGGTCCAATGTCCTCTGACCTTATAAAGATTTCTCTCTTCTCTCTCTCTCTGTGTGTGTGTGTGTGTGTGTATGTCTGTGTGTGTCTTGAGGCTCTAGTCTGTCTACCACTAGATAAGAAATAGCCCTCTATCCACTGGTTATTTTGTATTTTCCAGGAATTTTCATTTCTTTATCAATATTTGTCCCATCTATTGAAATCCTACTTGCAAATTAACTCTGACTTCCCTGGCAATCTTGCTCATACACACACACACACACACAC
This sequence comes from Cebus imitator, assembly GCF_001604975.1. Taxonomy (NCBI): domain Eukaryota; kingdom Metazoa; phylum Chordata; class Mammalia; order Primates; family Cebidae; genus Cebus; species Cebus imitator. The sequence goes on from NW_016107469.1 coordinate 3,912,432, forward strand.
ACAGACACACACACACACACGTAAACAAGTTGCATCATTGCTGTGTTTTCTTCCCTAATAATGCCTCTGCTATATATATATATATATATATGAGGATTGGTTTAGGAATCGGACAAATCTAAATTTAATGTCAAGGTATGTGGAGCAACTTAGTTTATTATCTGTAAAGTCAGATTCTCATCAGTAAATGGGAATAATAATGGCATCTGCTTCATAGAGCTGCATGGAATAACTGAGATAATGTACAAAATACTTAGCACTGGTTTTCTTCTACATAGTAAATGATTAATAAACTGTTATTATTACTAATATCAGTATTATTATTCAATAGACTAAGGTTATTAATGAAATTCTAGCTTTAATTTTCCAGCTTGCTGCCTAGCTTCTAATACATATTTTCTTAATTCTACATATAAAATGATTCTCTGGAAAATCTAGCTCATTTCGTTTAGCTCTATCTACAGAGAATATACACACAGATTAGTAATATTTGTGGTGGGTTTTCAGTAAAAGAAGTTAACCTCTTATAACCTGTGGTGAATCTAGGTGGACATCAGGAAGAGTCATTTATGGTGATAGATGAAGCAATGAAATGAATTATTGTAAAGTGCATACCTAAGAGACTTTACGTGAATATTCAAATATGAGGGAATTAAAAATGTAACTTTCCAAAGTAGACAATTTTATCATTACCTATCACAAACAGTCCCTGTCTTTAAGTTTCTAAGCAGAGAGAAAGTTATTAATAATGTTATATTCCACCTGCTCAAGTAGATCATAGCTTGTATTTTTTAGGAAAATAAAAAATCATGAATAAACAAGATTAATACTTTTGCTATACATAGACACAAGTATATTCTTAGCAAAATGTTAATAGAATTGAAATATACGTGTTTAAGAATATTTATCCTTTTTGAATAATTTATCTTTGTTACCTTGGTTTATTTGATTTTGATTACTTTCAGTTTTTCATTTTCAAAAGTGATAAGCTTAGCTATTCAAATATAGAGAGCACATTTCTTTTAGGATATGTAAGAATTCAAATAATCATTAGATTCTCAAGTTGCTCAGGAAGAAAAGTGAAAGTATTCAGTTATATATTGGCAAAAGTGTGTGATGACTAGCCCATGCTCTGAATAAACTAAAGAAAAATACTTTATTTTTAATTATCAAAAAAGTTTAGAACACTGACATTGCATTTTTCCCTAAATTAATTTTGACTAAGGCAAAAAGTTCTATGTTCAATCCTTGGCCCATTAAAAATGTTGTTTCCTCTTTTTTTTTTTTGGCCTTTTCTTCTTAATCTCTGGAAGGCAACTTTGTGTTGCGGGATGCCCATCGGCCTTGGAGTGACCAAACCTAAGATTTAAATACTGCTTCTCCAGTTATTAGTTAAGGCACCTTGAGCAAGAGAATCACTTTTAAAACTAAGGTATACGTAGAGTTATGAGTTATGACTCTGTGTCCATATTCTTTACACTATTTATTTTACTTTCGGAGTTAAATTCTGAATATATACATTGATGAAAAGAATTTATGTCATTAAACTGAGTCTATTGTAGGACACTTTTTAGCAGGCTAGGAATTTACATGTTAACAGAAAGAGCAGAGTATTAATTAAGATTTAGTAGTTCTCATATTTCTAGACACATTTTCGTTCAAATATGTTTCCAATTTTTAAAATTATTTGACAAGCCTAAAACATGATTTTGGCCACTTACATGAAAATACAGATATGCTGTGATAAGAGATCTTCCCTAGGCAAGTAACACACCTGTTGAACAAAACATTTTTATGAAATAATTCATGAAAAATATGTTCTTTTCAAAATATATTTTTCTCCTACCCACTATTAACACTGAATAAAAAATGTGACCAGTGGGTCTTATTTGCTGTGATCCGTTAAGACAACTGGGTGTAAGGTAGATGGCACTGTATTTTTTATCTGCGGATCTTTGCCATCCTCTGGGTCAGATTAGGCCACGAAAATTCAAGACAACTGAATATTTTACTCCTATTCTATTATGTGCCATGTATCACTATGTAGCTATAAGTTAGTAATTAGTAACAATAACAAGTATTCTAAATCCTTGAATACTTCCATGATGCGTATATTTTATTTTGCAGAAGTATTTCTTTTTATGAGATCTACTGGGAGGAAATGAATCTTCTTCTAGAAGCTGATACTGAAGATCTTTTTCAAAGTCTCTACAGTAAAAATCTGCATAGAGACTTGCATGCAAGTTGCAGATTTTCAGATTGGAAGCATGCCAATAAAACAAGTCTCATCAGATATCACTTTGGCTGTTTTTTGCATTTTTGCCGGTCTGCAAGGGACGGGCTTTTAGGAAGAAGACCAACACTTCAAGGGGCAGGCTTTCAGGAAAAAGACAACTATTTGATATTTGAAGAGAAATATTTAGGGAGATACCTACTATTCAGGGAAAAAATGTTCTAGGAGATAATTATTATCCAATTGAGTGAGACAGTTTTGGCTTCTTTCATAGGATAGAGGTAACCAAATACTTTTATAAGACTAAACTTAGGCATTCTGGTATGGTTTTGCATATGTCAGTCTCTCTGAAATTCACAATATTCTTGAAATTCCTCTGTATTAACATTTCTTCAATCTTGTTGGACCTTACATCTGTATATGTCATTTTTGGAAGAATCATTAGATAACCTTTAAAAAGAAAACATAAAGGCACCCTAAAAATCAAGAAGAAATAAAGAATGGCTACCCTGATCAATAAAGTATATTTGTATGAAAATATTATTCTCCATACTCCTGCTGTGGTTTTCTGCTGGTTTATTTATTTTAGCAGCTAATGTGAACTTGAATACCTGCAAATACAGGAAAGAATACTTGATGGGCAGACACTTGATCTTTCTTTGATTGTGCTTGGTAAGATTTTCACCTCTGAGTGCAAGAAATCATCATTTATTAATCTGCTTCTTGTGAGTCTGTTTGGGAGATGAACTTTAGCCAAGAATATAACAGTCATCTAGTTCTGTTGCTATAAAAAATCCCAGTAATATTATTTAGAGCCTGGCTGTCTGAATTTGAATTCCAGCTACGTTACCTTATAATTGTATAGGCTTGGGCAAATACTAAACCTCTCTAAACTTCAGTTTCTTCATCTATGAAATGGAGATGGTAACAATGCTTGCTTCAAAAGTGGCTGTGCATCTGTATTCCCCACGGAATACAGTCACGTACTTACTCTGCACAAATATGTTAAATAGATGCTGTGTACCCACAATTTAATAAATAGATAACTTTATCTAGTGCTGTGACCCTGAGATTACTCAACCAATGTCATTAAAGAGTTCACATTTTTATTCAGGCTTAAGTGTTGTCCTGGTTTGTTATAATATTCTGCATGGCTTGCAATTTGTCTTTTCATAGTTAACAGAGTCAGCAGAATAATCACAAGTACAGTTATTTTTATTGTGTACTTACTAAGTGTCCAGAATAGAGCTAAACAGTATGTGGAATATGAAAGAAAGAGATGCTGTAGTCGCTGAACTTAATGAGTTCAGCATCTAAGTAGGGAGGTAGGAAACTAATAATGTATGCATAAAAAGTTAAATAGAAATACAAAAAATCTCTGAAAGGATCCAGAAGAAGCTGTTAACAGTAATTTCTTGAGTGAGAAGGCAGGGTTTACTGTTAGTTACTTTTTTTTTTTATTATTGCATTTTAGGTTTTGGGGTACATGTGAAGGACATGCAAGATTGTTGCATAGGTACACACATGGCAGTGTGTTACTTTTCATTTTACACTATTTTTTGGTATTATTACATTTCTGTACTGTTTGTTGTAATTGTTTTAATAAAAACTGATGTAAACATCAAATTCAATATTGAAATATAAGACATAAAATATACTTTGTGGTTTAAATTCCATTTTTTATTACAGAATATAAGTGTGTTTCCAAAGAGGGAATTAGCTTCTTTCATTCAGTATGCATACAGAAAATATTTCCAGAGTCCTTTGTCAGTACCATGAATGCGGCTGACCTTTGCTGATAAAAAGTAGTAAAATATTCTGTGTTTAGGAAAATCCTTTAGTGGAATAAGAAGATAAGCAAACAAATAGTAAAATCTGACAGGCTATAATTGGGGTGTGCACATGCTGTGCAAGAAAACACACATGAGCAGAGATGGAATTTGAGAGTCCTGTTCATTAAATCATTTAGGATTCTGTGCTGGGCTCTGTATTGATAAAAAGAATGTCTTTAGGAGTACGTGTAAGAAGAGCAGTGCAGCATGCTTTAATGTAACTTGGAAAGTCTGCTTAAGCAAACGTGATGTATTTCATCCTGCCTTAGGTAGTCTATAGTATTATTTGTCTTAAAAAATAGTGTTTCAATTTCTAGTGTGCCCAGAATGTTTTGTGTTGATCCAGTTGCTTCTCTCTCTCATTGACCAGCTCCCCTGATCACCAAAGCATTTGGCATCCAAGTCCTGCAGCTTTCTCTCTCCAAAGTCCCCACTGCCAACTCATTTGCCTGTAGGAAAGATGAAATACATAGATTGATATTACAAATCTCACGGAGAGAAATCAGGCTTGTCTCACGTCCTAGATAATTCTGTTGACAGCTGTCATTGTTAAAGGTTAACTCTTATTTCAGGACGCCTCTTTCAACGACAACAAAAAAAAAGTTTATTGGTTTTAAAAAATTTAGTCTTAGCCAAGGACTCATTTATTTTAGCCAGTATTCAGTACAACACACTTCTGTTGCAGTCCGCTGACAAAAGATTTAAGTTAGATGAATTTCAAGAATTTCTCCATGTATTTTATCTAAATATATAGACACAGATACTGAAAAAAGTCTATTTTATCTTAGCTTTATTATTATATTCATAGACTAGCTAGGGTTGGCCTACTTTTTCTAAAGATAAAGAGTAACTGAATATTATGAAATAAATACCTGTGAATAAATAATATTCTGAGATTTTCATCACCTAAGCATAATTTTCCTCTGAAAGTATACATTGCACGTAATTGCCAGAATATTAAAATTTGAAATAGTAGCAGATACACAAGGTAATTCAATTGCATGTTTCAACACTGAATATGAAGGTTCTAGTGGTTATATGGTTAAAAAAACTATCACAGGGGATGAAAGTTAAAACTTGAAAAAAATTGATTCAGTTTAATCATCAGCTATAGTAAGGCTGTTGGTGGTGGTGGTTTTCAGCCCTCATTTCTATTTGAGTAAAACTAGCTTGGGAAGGTTTAGTTTGGTAAATAAAATAGATAAGAATTTATCCAAACTGGTTTATGTGTACAATAAACTACAGATAGAGCATAACGTAAATCTGGCAATTTTCCCTGTACACATAAATTAAAGAACAAGATTTGTGATTCTGTACATTTTGTCCCCACATTTACAGCTTGTTAAATCTTCATGAGTGTTACCTATGAAATAGACTAAAAGTTCTAGAGGTAAATTCCAATCTTGGAAGCAAAAATCTTATTGAAATATAATAGATCCATGATACCTATTTTTAAGGATGGGAGAATGCCACATATAAAAAGATAGAGAAGAGTAAGTTTTATACAAAGTTCCTTATAGCACTTTTCCATTTAATCATATTAATCCTTTCAAACATTTTATTTAAAAAATATATGTATTTTCTTTTATATCACAATATATTGAGCATTTCCTCTGTTGTTGCATATTGCTAATATTCGTTATTTTAAAACTCTCTAACCAGCTTCTTTTTGATTTAAAGAGACCTAATAATGGATGAGAAAGTTTAGAAATCTCTCTGGCAAGAAAGAAAAAAATGCTGTAATCCAACTATTACAGTCAATTTATCTTAAAATTCTGAAACACAAATATATAGGCAAGAAGAATATGCATACAATAATGTCTGTCATCATAGTTTCTAAGAGATGAACACCTCATATAACGCACTAGTCTAAAATAATGTGGACACAGCATAACAGCACCAACATACACAGTTGCCCCGTAACTCTTTTTATGTTCCCAGAATGTAAGTGTGCTACATACTATGTGACATTAAGCTGTTAGCTTTCTTTTACATTTTCTGTGAATCATATATATGCATTTTAGGTTAAGCAACTTGAATTAAGCATGTTTAAAAAATAGACATGTAGGCCGGGTGCGGTGGCTCACGCCTGTAATCCCAGCACTTTGGGAGGCCGAGGCGGGTGGATCACGAGGTCAAGAGATCAAGACCATCCTGGTCAAAATGGTGAAACCCCGTCTCTACTAAAAATACAAAAATTTAGCTGGGCATGGCGGCGCGTGCCTGTAATCCCAGCTACTCAGGAGGCTGAGGCAGGAGAATTGCCTGAACCCAGGAGGCGGAGGTTGCGGTGAGCCAAAATC